>NC_057694.1:2705451-2712412 GCF_014466175.1 Vespula pensylvanica
TATTGCAATAATATCGGTATAATAAAATCGATTTTGTTAATAATTATTAAAATTAAATGTTTTCTTTTCTTTCGCAATAAAGACTAAGTAATGAAATCATTCAAATTTTTTAATAATTATGTAAATTTTATTTTAATTATTTAAATTTAATTAATTATTTATTAAAAATAAAAATATATCATTTCTTTTTAGAAAACTTAATTGATCTTTGTATGGCATATACGCACATCAAAAAATTACTACTTATTCATAATGATCAAAGTTTTTACCTCTCCTTGTTTATAATTATAACCATATAACAGTTATATACCATATACTTATATGACAATAATTATATATAAATTATGTTCAACCAAATATACAATGTTTATATATATAATAATTATGTAACTACAATTATTTTCCTGTAAAAAGATATACATATGTTATTATCGTTAATTTCTTTTATCTTACAATATTACTATTAGTATATGGACAAATTATATATAATTATATAACTATTATTATTTTATTCAGAGATTTTCCTAAATGTTTTTTTTTTTTTGAGGGCAAAAGTGATTGATTTTCTAAAAGGAAAAGTAATCAAAATACAAAATACAAAATACAAATTTTGCAGATCAAGACGATAGCACAAGCGATACAAATAGCGAATGTGAATATGGGAAATGCACGAACAACCGCTGAAGGTGCAAAAAGGGAGCTTGAGGAAAAAGAAGATCTACTGGAGGCATCCAAAGAAAGGGTGGAAGAACTAGTGAAGCGATTGCAAACGGCAAAAGCCGAACTGGCGGAGACGAAGCGAGCAGCCGACATGGCAACCGAGGCTGCACGACAGGCTAAGATTAATACGGATAGAAACAGACGTGGAAAGAACTTTTTTTAAGATATTTAAGAACTTTAATCAAGATTAATCTTGATGATGATCGGAGTCTTCTCTTCCTAATTTATCCTTTCCTTCTCATTTCTTATAAAACATTCACATCTTGATATATTTAGAAAGTATGTTCCTTTTTTATCTTTTGTAAATAGACAAGTGTAATTTTGTTCTGTTTAGGTTTTTATTTATCTAACACAAAATATATCATTTATCTAATCTTACAGAAAATAAAACTCACACATGAAAAATATTTTTAATTAATGAGAATCACGATACTCAAAGATTAACTTATATCAGATATACAAGATAAACCTAAGAAGATATTAACCCATCTCCAACTTTTTATAGTTTAGATGAAAACTCTATATTGTTACGTTATTACACAACATGCTTAAATAATATATAAAAACTATCCGAAGTAACGTCAAATTATTTCTCTACTGTCTGTGTACTTTTTCTAATATCCTCATTTCTTTCTTCTGGTATTGCAACGTGTTGTAACGACTGTTTTGTAATTCGTTGTCAGTACAATAAAAGAAATTTTCTGATTAATAATCATGTTTTATGTTATTTATTCGACATACAATGTCATATGTGTATTTATACGACACACAATTGACGATATCCTAAATAAAAATTAATAATTTTAGTACACAATTGCTCGTAAATTCTCTACAACTGGAATAATGCTCTCTACCTTACGAACATTTCTTTGAAAATAAATAGTAGTACCAATATTGCTATACAATGTAGTTAATAGTCGAAAAACTTAATTTTTAACACAATTTTTAATCAATTTTTACATTACTAAAAATATACTATTATTGTATTCTTACGAAAATAATAATAATATAATACTTATTAAAAATATTATACTTGTTCATGTTTAGCACTAATATTGAACTTCTCCAAGAGGTCTAATAATCAATTCAGTAATATGAACGCGTTGCGGAGTTCCAATTACATAAATAACAGCATTTGCGATGTCTTCAGCTTCCAATGCTGGTAAATCCATGAGAGATTTTACATTAAAGTTATTGGCATCAAAGATTTCTGTAGATACTAATCCTGGACTGATACTCTGTAGTATTAAGAACAATTTTGAATAAACAATAATTTCACTATTTTTTCTAAAGATTTTTAATCCTCTATAATTCTATGTAAGTTCGAAGTTATGTATATTTTCTACAATTATTAAGTATCAAATATTATTTCATTACTTTATAGCAAAAATTAATGTTTGCTAATTATCAATAAAAATTATTAATACTTTAATATATTATATGTATGATTAGTAAACATATATACACTATATTATATTATAATATATTATATATAAATATACTTAGTAATATAATATAGTATAATAATTATATATATTTATATAATATATATACTCTATAATTTGTTCAAACTCAATAATTGTTTTTTAAACGTAGAAAAAAAAACTTGATTATAGAGAATTAATGTATCAAATATATAATATTGACATTGTATTTACCGTTACACGAATTTTACTACCATGTAATTCCTTTTGTGTGATCTCAGTAGCAGCAACGGAAGCAAATTTGGATGCTGGGTAAAAGTTAAGACTACAATCTGGGAAAGTATCTAGATAGTGTCCTGCGATACTATGATAAAAAAATTATATACTATAAATGTGTATATATATAAAAATTTAAGAATAATATTCGCTATTAATTATTTTGATCTAAAAATAATCGATTATAATAAAGATACGAAGAAGAGAAATACTTCGTGAAATTTATTAACAAACCTGTTCATGTTAATAATGTAACCTTCCACATCAGAATCTAACATTATTCTAGCGGCACGTTTAGTACAATCGATATATCCTAATACATTCACATCAAATAATCTTTTCCAATCAGATCTAGATGAATCTATAGAAAAGTTTCGTCAATTTTATCCAATTAATTACTAATCCATGTTATTATATTCATACCCATAAATTTGGCATTTGTCGAGACCCCAGCATTATTCACAAGGATATGAACTATTCCAAAAGTATTTTTAACCCATTGGAAGGCTTGTTCGATACTTTCGGGCTTGGTGACATCACACTCGCATGCATAGAACTTTCCTTTACCTTTTGCCTTAACATTCTGCATCTCGTTCTAATCAAAAAATATTCTTAATGTTTATCTTAATAATAAAAATATAATGATGCGTATAAAGTATTACACAAGGTTATTATCGGAACCTTTAGTTACATCAATGTTAAAATCGATTTTACGAGGATTATTCGATAAATTTTGATCAAGTTTACCTGCATTTTATTTTTCCTTCTCGCAAATCCAACCACTACTATTTCATTTTGTACAAAAGCTTTTACTATTGCTAATCCAATTCCACTAGATGCACCAGTAACTATAGCTACTTTACCAGCCCAGCGTTCCATTTTTCTTTATGTTCGCAATAATTAATCACGCTTAACAGAGATAAGAAGAGTAAGCGAGAGGAGAGAGAGAAAGAGAGAAATATCACGTTGAAGTTTCTTCCTCGACTGATAACAGATTTTGTATGTCACTTTATTTAATCATACGTTCGCACTTTAATTGGTTGTTCGAAGAGTGGGAAGCGAAGAATTGTTATTCAAGGTTACACTGCAGATAAAACAGGAAACAAGAAACGGTATTATGTAACTATAAAACTGGAATTTTTATGTTCATAGATGTATACACAGCTAATATCACTTTAATCATGATATTATAATGCAATAATTATGAAGTAGGAAAAAATTACTTGTACACTAATCTTTTTGCTTTAAATATATAGGCACGGTATATGCATTCAAATCGATTAAAAATAATTTATTATTTTATTAAAGTAGTTTAGAAAAATCTTTTTTTTCTGTAATGCATAATAACGTTAGATTCGTATCGATTAGAAATCATTTGTTATTCTATTCTCCTTTTTCTATTCTCTTTTTTCTAATGCGTACTACTGTTATATGTGTATGTACTGGAATCGATTAGAAATCATTTATTCTTCTATTCCTCTATCTAGAATATTTTTCATAGTACTTACTAGGTTCATTTGAAAAGTTTATATATGGATATGTATATGGATAATTTATATATAATTACTTATTATTAATATTTACAATTAAGTAAAAAATACGGTCTTTATCTTTTCCAATGATATAATTTTTCGTCAATTTCTACACTATTAAAAAAATCATATTTTATTGTATTTTGACAAAGATAATAACAATATAATACTTATTAAATATAATATATAATCAAATGTTTACTTCGCATACTTAACTTCTCCAAAAGGTCTAATAATCAATTCAGTAATGTGGACACGTTGCGGAGTTCCAATTACATAAATAATGGCATTTGCGACATCATTAGGTTCCAATGTGGGAAAAGACTTGTACGACTCATTTAACTCAAAGTTATTGGCTTGCATTATGTTCGTAGATACTAATCCTGGACTGATACTCTGTAGTATTAAGAATGATTTTGGATAAACAATAATTTCATATTTCATTATTTTTTTTTTTAAGATTTTTAAACCTCTATAATTATATGAAACTTTACAATTATCTGCATTTCTTAAACCTTATATCATTTTTTTTAAAAAGGATTAATATTTGTTAACTATTAATTATATTCACTAATACAATATAGTATACTAATACTAACATATATTATATTAATATAATAATAATATATTTATTAGTATTTTAATATAGTATACGTAATATAATATGCACAAATTGATAAATGATATGCATTAAATGATAACGTCACATTATATATTTTTTTTTTTTGAATATAATACAAAATCCGATTATGAAGGATTAATTCATTATTAAATATATATATATATATATAGTTATTATATTTACCGTCAGTCGAATTTTACTACCATATAATTCCTTTTGTATGATTTCAGTAGCAGCAACGGAAGCAAATTTGGACGATGGATAAAAGTTAAGAGTAAAACCCGGCAGATCAACATTGTGTCCTAAGATACTGTGATAAAAAAAGTATATAATATAAATACATATATATATAAAAATTTACGAATGATACTCGTTAGTACTTATTTTTGTGTATACACGATACATAATAACAATGATACAAAGAACAAAAAAAAGTTAATAAAATTCATTATCAAACCTGTTCATATTAACAATGTAACATTCCACGTTAGATTCTAACATCATTTTAGCAGCACGTTTACTACAATCGATATATCCTAATACATTAATATCGAATAATCTTTGCCAATCAGGTCTAGATGAATCTATAAAAAAGTTTCGTCAATTTATCCAACTAATTACTAATCTGTGTTATTATATCCATACCCATAAATTTGGCATCTGAGGAGATCCCAGCATTGTTCACCAGAATATGAACTGTTCCAAAATTATTCTTGACCCATTGGAAAGCTTGTTCGATACTTTCGGTCTTGGTGATGTCACACTCGCACGCATAGAACTTTCCTTTACTTTTTCCTTTAACATTTTGCATCTCGCTCTAATTAAAAATTTGTTATTATTTTTTTTTTTTTTGAAAATTTAACAGTTTTCATAGAAACTTTTTGTTTCATCAATGTTAAAATCAATTGTTTCAAAAAAATCGTATCGACACCATCTTTTAATAGTACAATATTTATACGCTTTCTACTTTAATAATTTCCAACAGATTTGATGCAATCAGAAAAAAAGCAAACAAAGTTTTGAATAGATAGTTCCTAAGGATTTTGACGAAAATTGTTTATAACATTTTACGAGGACTATTCAATAATTTTTGATCAAGTTTACCTGCATTTTACTTTTTCTTCTAGCAAATCCGATCACGATTACTTCATTTTGTACAAGAGCTTTCGCTATTGCTAATCCCATTCCACTGGAAGCACCAGTAACTACAGCTATTTTACCAGCCCAGCGTTCCATTATTGCTTATATTTTCAATAACTAATTTCGTTAAATCGAAAAATGAAAAGAGAGGGAGAGAGAGAGAGAGAGAAAGAAAGAATGATATCACATTGAAGTTTCTTTCTCGACTGAACATAGATCTCGTATGTCACTTTATTTAACCATCAAATCATCCCGGAAATGTTTCTTCGAGAAGTAAAACGTAAAGGATCATTATATCCGAGACTACGTTGCAGATGAAAAAGGAAGTAAAAAAAGATATGATGTAACTAGAAAATTGCAATCCTTGTATTCGTATACATAGCTAATATCACGTAATAATGATATTATGATGTAATTATTATGAAAGGAACAAAAAATGCCGTCATTTATAAAATGATCATCTTCTTCTTTGTTCATGTTATAAATATATGTGTTCTTGTTAATTAAAAATCATTTACTCTTTTATTCGGTCATTTAAAATTTTTCTATTCCGAAATAACAAGATCATTCGAAAAATTCACAGATGTTTTTTAACTTTAATATATTTTAATTTAAGAATGGAAATTAGACATAAAAAAATAAATAAATATGATGAACTTAATTTTCATAAAAATTGTTTATAAAAAATTGGTAATTAATTATTAACAATAGGTTGGAAAAAATACAGAAAATTCCACTTTTTAAAACGATGTTTAATTCAAAACTCTATGACTTTGTGTTTCAGAAACGTTTCTATATAAATAGAAAATGTGACTATTGATAATATAAAAAAAATTATATCTTCATATAAAAAAATAATTTGTTTATTAATTGTTTATTAATTTATTGTAAATTTATAAATCAAACGACATTTAATTTCTTTTTTATCGAAAAAAATGAATTCATTTTGTAAAAATTTGATTATAAAAATTGTTTATAACAAATTGATAATAAATTATTAACAATACGTTAAAAAATAGAAAAAATTCTTCCCTTTCGAACGGTATTTGAATCAAGTCTCTACGACTTTTAGTTTCGGAGATATTCCCACGTAAAGGAAAGATATAACGTGAATACAATGACCCATATAATTTCATTCATAACTGCCGGTGACACACTGACCTATATAAATTCCGAGAATTTACGCGGCCCTACTACTACTACTACTATTACTACGAACAGCTGTACTATGCAAATTATGAATGGAA
>NC_057694.1:2712512-2742523 GCF_014466175.1 Vespula pensylvanica
TGTAAATTTTGTTTTAATTATTTAAAATAAGAGATAGAAAATCTATTAATAGTTGTCAATATATCAAATTGAAAAATTAAAAACTCAAAAGTCTTTTCTTTCTTTATAAGAACATAATTGTCAAATATCTTTAAACTAATCTTATAGAGAATGTCAAACTGAATCGATCAATGCTATCGAAAACGTAATAATGTTTCAGAAAACTCAATTAATCTCCGTATATCGTTCACGCGTCCACTTACAAAAAGAATTATTATTTATTCATAGTGATCAAAATTATTTACTCTCTACAGTACTTGTATAACACTCTACATCTTACCAACATATTTCTTTCTAAAACAAATTGTAGTGCCAGCATTAACACTAAACAATAAAGTTAACAGTCGAGAAACTTAATTTCTAACAAAATTTTATAGATAATAGGATTAGTAATATTACAATGAAGTAAAGAATACAATTTCTTTTCTCTCCAGTGATGCAATTTTTACATTACTTAAAATATTATATTTTTATTGTATTCTTACGAAAATAACATTAATATAATACCTATTGAAAATATTATACTTAATTTCATATTTAACTCTAATATTGAACTTCTCCAAAAGGTCTAATAATCAATTCAATAATATGAACGCGTTACGGAGTTCCAATTACATAAATAACAACATTTGCGATGTCTCTTAAAATCGGAGTCTTCATTTCCTATTTTTCCTTCTTCTTACCATCTTTCATGAATTACTATTAATATCGTGATAATTTGAAAGAGCATGTTCTTTTATCTCTTTTTTAAATAATTACTCAGAGCTTCGTCTTATATTATTTCTCATATTTCACTGAGAATTATACACGCAGAAAGAGAATATTTTTTATCAACGACAACTACGTTACAAAAATATCAAGAGTTTCAGTAAATAAACAAGATAAATCTAAGAAAAGATATGATTAAGATGTCTCCACTTTTTATAGTTCAATTAAAAACTTTATATTGTCAAGTCATTATATAACATGTTCAAATGATACGTAAAAACTATCCGAAGAGTAACATCGAATTATTTTTCTACTAAGTATTATCTAAGGTTCTTTTCTCTTCTGGTATTGCAAATTGCTGTAACGATTGCGTAATTTATTAGCTCATTGCGCTAAGAAATATTCCGATCAATAATTGTTTTTTATGTTATTTATGTAATCGAAAATATTCTAAATTAAAATTAATAATTTTAGTGCACAATTGCTAGAAAATTCTCTCTAATCAGAATAATGTTCTTTATCTTATCAAGGTTTCGTTAGAAATTAATTGCAGAGCCGAGATAGATGAATAATGAAACTAATCGTCGAACAACTTAATTTCTAATCTAATTTTCTAAATAATGAGATTAGTAATATTACAATTAATTGAACAAGACAATCTCTCTTTTTTGCAGTTTTGGATAATTTTTACATAACTGAAAAAAATAAATTTTATTGTGTTTTGACACAGATAATGACAATACAATATTTATTTAAAATATTATAAATAATTTCATGTTTAACACTCATATTTAACTTCTCCAAGAGGTCTAATAATCAATTCAGTAATATGAACGCGTTGCGCAGTTCCGATTACATAAATAACGGCACTTGCAATATCGTCAGACTCCAAAGTGGGTAAATTTATCAATGACGGACGTAAGTTAAAGTTATTTGCTTCCCCGATTTCTGTAGATACTAATCCTGGACTGATACTCTGCAGTGTTAAAAAGGATTTTGAATAAACAATAATTTCAGTATTCTTTTAAATATTTTTAACCCTCTATAATTCTATACATATTCAAAGCAATTTGTTTTATAGCAAAAATTTATATATGCTAACTGTCAAGATGAAATAAAATTTGATTATAGATAGACAACTTATTATTAAATATATAACATTGACAATATATTTACCGTCACTCGAATTTTACTACCGTATAATTCCTTTTGTGTAATCTCAGTAGCAGCAACAGCAGCGAATTTTGACGCTGGGTAAAAATTAAGAGTACAATTTGGGAAAGCAACTACATTGTGTCCTTCGATACTGCGGTAAAAAAATTATATATTATAAATACACATAATACACATATAACAATTTACGAATGATACTCACTATCAATTATTTTAATCTAAAGACAATCAATGATAACAACGATATGAAGAAAAGGAATACTTAGTCACATTCATTATCAAACCTGTTTATGTTAACAATATACCCTTCCACATCAGAATCTAACATCATTCTAGCAGCACGTTTGGTACAATCGATATATCCTAACACATTGATATCGAATAATCTTTGCCAATCAGGTCTGGATGAGTCTATGGAAAAATTTTATTAATTCTATCCAAGTAATTAAAAATCTATATTATTATACACATACCCATAAATTTGGAATCTATGGCCACTCCTGCATTATTCACTAGAATATGAACTGTTCCTAAATTATTCTTAACCCATTGGAAAGCTTGTTCGATACTTTCGGTTTTGGTAATGTCACATTCGCATGCATAAAATTTGCCTTTACTTTTTCCCTTAACATTTTGCATCTCACTCTAATAAAAAACTTATTCTTAATGTTTTTCTTAGTAATAAAATTATAATAATCTATATGAAATATTACACATAGTTGACATCGAAACCTTTAATTACATCAATATTAAAATCGATTCCTTCTTATATTAAACTATATAATATTATGATTATATATATTAGAATTAAGTAATAAACTATATTGTAATTACGATCATCTGTTTTCTAAAACCATAAAAAATGAATTTATTTGACTTTATGTTTAGCAAGAAAGAATCGTATTGACACTTCATTTATTAATAAAGCAATATTTATACATTTTCTATTTTAATAATTTCTAATACACGATAAAATAACATTACAAAAATAATACATATTTGATGTAAACAGAAAAATCGAACAAAGATTTGAGTTAATAGTTCTTAAGGGTTTTGATAAATTATGATCAAGTTTACCTGCATTTTATTTTTCCTTCTGGCAAATCCAACCACTACTATTTCATTTTGTACAAAAGCTTTTACTATTGCTAATCCAATTCCACTAGATGCACCAGTAACTATAGCTACTTTACCAGCCCAGCGTTCCATTTTTATTTACGTTCTTAATAATTAATCACGTATAACAGAAATTGTAAAAGAGAGAGAGAGAGAGAGAGAGAGAGAGAGAGAGAGAGAGAGAGAAAGAGAGAGAGAGAGAGCAAACAAGAATGAAAGTTATCTCGTTCGAGTTTCTTTTTCAACTAATAACAAAATGTCATATACGAATCTCTTATACTACTTTATATAGAATCAGACGATAGCGTCCTCGAAAAGTGGGAGGCAAAAAATCATACAAGCTTACGATCGAAATAAAAAGGAAAATGAATATTTATATCTAAATAACTAAATCTTTGAATTTGCAGACAAATACATAGTTAAAAACACATGATTACGATATATATGTGTTAAAATTGATTAAAAATAATTTGTTATTTCATTAGAATCGTTTAGAAAGATCTTTTGTTGTAATTTATAATTATTATCTTATGTTGTAATGTTTTATTTGCGTATATTCGTATCGATTAAAAATAATTTGTAATAGAATTGTTTAGAGAAAACTTCTTTTTTTGAATTCCATAAACATATTAATGTTACACACACACACATGTACTCATATCGAATAAAAATCATTTATACTCTTGTTTCCTTATTTAGAATCTTTTTCTTTGAAACGTTAAGCTCATTTAAAAGTTCATGACTTTTTTCTTTTTAAGGTGCGTATCTCTTTATGAATGGAATTTATGTATTAAAAAGAAAATGAAGAGAAACCCATATCTTTCCAAATGTATACAATTTTGTTATTTCTATTTCTACTTGTTTTCTCTCTCTTCCTTTTTCATTTTTCTTTCACTTTCGTAAAACTTTTAAAACGAACGAACAAAAATTTATATGACAAAAACTGACAATAACGCAAAAGTAAAAAAGATAAAGACTGTTGTCTTCTTCAAAGATAAAAAATTGATAAGCTGTTATCTTTATGAAAACTTTTATTATCATTTTGTATCATTTCATTTCCAAGTTCTCATTCTTTCATTATCGCAATAACAAGCTAAATGCACATGTAAGATTTACGATAAAACTTAGTTTATGCAAATGAAAACCGTAGATTTTTCGAAAAAGGAAGTAATGAAAAAATATAGTAATGAAAATGCAATAAATTATCGAATGTCATAGAGTTGAAACAAACATAAATATATTTTTTCAATTTCTTCAAAGTCTCGAAGTAATGACATCCTTTTTACAAAAAGAAAAGAATCCTTTGATGTTCTATTTCAAAAGTAACAAGATAGCCAAAGGATTTGGCCGAGGTCAAAGTTCGATACCATGAATGTATTGATAGGAAATAGGAATATGGTTGAGTTCAACAAACTTTCTCCGTAAGAATAAAAAAATTTAAGAGTGAAATTTCCTAGACATAGGATACGAACATCTTTATTATTTTTTTCTTTTTTTTTTTTACTTTTTGTGTGATTGTCATACAAGATTAATAAAAAAACATTTTATTGTTATAGATATATATATATATATGGATATAAAATATTATTATTAATATATAGATAAATTATATATAATTATATAACCATTATATAACCACTATATCATTCACAAATTTATAAATTATTATGTTATTTTGTATTTAAAAAAAATAAAATACAATAAAAATTGTCTTTAATGCTTATTTTTAATAGCAATCGAGTGGTCAATTTTTTAAAACAAAAAACATAACAAAATACAAATTTTTGTAAGTAAATTAACAACGGCGATACAAATAGCAAGAATGAATATGAGAAATGCACGCTCAACTGCAGAAGATACACAAAGAAAATTTATAGAAAAGCAAGATCTGCTGAAGGGTGAATGAGCTGAAGAAGCACTTGGACACGGCTAAAATTGAACTACACAGCACGTATAATCTTTTTTTATGTTATTTATACGATTAACAATATCCTAAATAAAAACTAATAATTCCGGTAGATACTTGCTCATAAATTCTCTACAACTTGAATAATGTTCTCTATCTTACCAACGTTTCTTTGAAAATAGATCATAATTCAAGCAAGGATAAACAGAGTTGTGAAACTTAATTTCTGACGTAATTTCGTAGATAATGAGATTAGTATTATTACAATTAAATAAAGAATATTGTTTTTTTTCTCCCCAATGATATAATTTTATTCAATTTTTACATTATTAAAACAAATATATACTCTTACTATTTTGACGATATAATACTTTAATATGATAATAATATCATACTTATTTAAAATACTACAGATAATTTCACGTTTAATACTATTTAATTTGTCCAAAAGGTGCAATAATCAATTCAGTAATGTGCACGCGTTGCGGAGTTCCAATTACATAAATTACGGCATTTGCAACATCGTCAGATTCCAACACGGGTACATTCGAGTTCAGATTAAAATTGAAGCTATTGGCTTGAAAGATTTCTGTAGATACTAATCCTGGACTGATACTCTGCAGTATTAAGAATAATTTTGAATAAATAATAATTTCATTCTTTTTTCTAAATATTTTTACCCTCTATAGTTCTAAGATCAACATTATCTTTATTTTCTAAATATTATTTTATTGTTTTATAGGAAAAATTGATATTTGCTATCTCTCAATATAAAATAAAATTTGACTATAGATGGGCAATTTATTATTAAATATTTAATATTGACAACATATTTACCGTCACTCGAATTTTACTACCATATAATTCCTTTTGTGTAATCTTAGTAGCAGCAACAGCAGCACATTTGGATGCTGGATAAAAATTAAGACTACATACCGAGAAAGTACCTAGATAATGTCCTGACATGCTGAGATAAAAAAATTTACATTATACATATATATATATATATATATAAATTTACGAATAATATTCATTATCAATTATTTTAATCTAAAGACAATCAATGATAACAACGATATGAAGAAAAGGAATACTTAGTCAAATTCATTATCAAACCTGTTTATGTTAACAATATAACCTTCCACATCAGAATCTAACATCATTCTAGCAGCACGTTTGGTACAATCGATATATCCTAATACATTGACATCGAATAATCTTTGCCAATCAGTTCTGGATGAATCTATAGAAAAGTTTTGTCAATTTTATCCAACTAATTATTAATCCATGTTATATTCATACCCATAAATTTAGTATCTATGGCGACCCCAGCATTATTCACCAGGATATGAACTGTTCCAAAAGTATTCTTAACCCATTGAAACGCTTGTTCGATACTTTCGGGCTTTGTTACATCACACTCGTATGGATAAAACTTTCCTTTATCTTTTCCCTTAATATTTTGCATCTCATTCTAATCAAAAAATGATCTTAATGTTTCCCTTAATAATAGAAGTATAATGATTCATATAAAATGTTCCTCACAGTTGTCATCGAAACCTTTAGTTACATCAATTTTTCGAAATAATCGTATTGGCACTTCATCTTTTAATAAAACAATATTTATGTGTTTCCTATTTTAATCATTTGCAACATACAATAAAATAATATTACAAAAATAATATAGATTTGATGTAAACAAAAAAAAAAAGCGAACAAAGTTTTGAATTGATAGTTCCTAAAGATTTTGACGAAAATTGTTTATAATATTTTACGAGGACTATTCAATAATTTTTGCACAAGTTTACCTGCATTTTATTTTTCCTTCTTGCAAACCCAATCACCACTACTTCATGCTGCACAAAAGCTTTTGCTATTGCTAATCCTATTCCACTAGATGCACCAGTAACTATAGCTACTTTACCAGCCCAACGTTCCATTTTTTTACGATTTCAATAATTAATCACGTTTAACAAAAATAATAAAAAAAGGGGGGGAGAGAGAGAGAGAGAGAGAGAGAGAGCGAACGAGAATGAAAGATATCTCGTTCAAGTTTCTTCCTCGACTAATAGAATTTCGTAGAATAATCTCTTATATTACTTCATTTAATCATTCAATTGCGATTTAATTATTTATCCGAAGAACGGAATGCAAAGAATGATAACGTTGTAAATAAAAAAAGAAAAAATCGAGATAATTTATTATCTAACTAAATAACTGGATCATTCTGTTTATAAAGAAAAGCATAGCTAATATCGTATGATTATGTTATTATATTGTAGTTACTATGCTAAAAAAAAAAATACAATTCCTGATAAACTGATCTCTTTAATACATAGTCATGCTATATGTATATGTATACAGATTAATTGAAAATTTCTTATTCTATTAGTCGTTCAGAAAGAACTTCCTTTTTTTATAATGTATACTTATTCTTTTACTTTTAGTAAAATTGTCAGAATGAACGATGTTAAAGTTTACTTGAAAAAAAAAAATGATAACTATATATTTAGAGTAAAAGAGATGATGACTTTGGACTTCTGGAAAGATAAAAAAGTGATAAGCTATTAATTTTATTCGAACCTTTTAGTTATCATTTTAATTTTTTTTTTTTCCATAATATCTTTCTATTTTTAAAATAGTAAGTTCTCATTCTTTCGTTATCGCAATGACAAGCTAAATATACATATAAGATTTCCGATAAAATTTAGTTTATGTAAATGAAAACCGTGGAAAAAAATGTAATGAAAAAATGTGTACAATGAATCATCGAATGTCATACAGTTAAAGTAAAATGTTCCATTTCAAGACCGCAAAAGTATTTGACCGAACTTAAAGTTCAATATCGTGATTGTATGAATTTGAAATAGGATAAAGTTGAAAAAAAGGAAGGTTCTGTCTTAGAAAAAGAAATTTAAAAAATGTAATCTTCTCCCATAAGAGTCTTTATTATTCATTTATTTTTCTTTTTGCAGAGATGTCATTCAAGTTTAATAGAAAATAAGAAAAAAAAATTTTTACTATTAATATATAAAAATATGGATACATTATATAGAATTAATTAACTATTGTTATATTAATCATAAATTTATAAAGTATTGTATTACTAAATAAATAGAAAAGAAATAGTGAAATTAAAATTTATCTATACATTTATTCTTTTTCGGGAATGAGAGTTATCCTTTTTCTAGGAAGAAAAAACGAATAATTTAAGGAAGGCTGAAGTTATCGTCGAAGATGCATCAGGATAAATGCAGGAGGAAAAACAATATCTGTTAAAGATATCAAAACAAAGGGTGGACGAACTGACGAAGCTCAGGGACTCGACTAAGGTCGAACTGGTGAACGTAAAGCGAACTGGCGTCAAGGCCAATCAGGCTACACCAGGTTAAGACCAAGGTTAAAACGGACAGAAATAGACATACAGAGAAACTTCACCAAGATTCTCTCTCCTTCCTTTTTTTCAATTTTCTTCCTATTTTTTATGAAATACCATTTATATTATAAATAATTTTAAAAAGATAATTTTAAAAAGCGTATTCTTATGTAATCTTTTTTAAATAGATAACTTTGTACTTTCATTTTGTTTTACTTTTCATATCTAAACAAAAATAAAACATACACAAGAAGAATATTTCTAATTAATGATAACGATACTTAAAAGATCAGAGGTTTCATGAGATAAAGAAGAAAAATCTAAAAAGACACAATTAACACATCTCCAACATTCTATAGTTTAGATAGTAACTGTATATTGTCACATCATTACACGAAATATTTAAAAAATACATAAAAACTGTTTAAAGTAACGTCGAATTATTCCTCTATTAAATATTTTCTAATGTTCTCCTTTTTTTCTTCTGGTATTGCAAAGTACTGCAACGACTATGCAATTCCTTATGTCAGAAATTTTCTAACAGAAATGTTGTAATCAATATTTGTTTTTTATGTTATTTATATAATTGAAAATATCTCGAATTAAAATTAATAATTTTAACAGACTAAAAAATTCTTTATAATTTAAATAATACTCTCTACCTTATCAACATCTTCTTAGAAACAGATTATAGCGCCAGTATCGGTATAAAGGGGAACTAACAGTCACAAAATGATTTTTAAAACAATTTTTTAAATAATGAAATTAGTAATATTACA
Organism: Vespula pensylvanica; assembly: GCF_014466175.1. Classification (NCBI taxonomy): domain Eukaryota; kingdom Metazoa; phylum Arthropoda; class Insecta; order Hymenoptera; family Vespidae; genus Vespula; species Vespula pensylvanica. The sequence continues at coordinate 2,721,610 of NC_057694.1, forward strand.
ATTAAGTAAATAATACTATCTTTCTTCGTCCCATTGATATGATTTGTACTTAATTCTTATATAATTGAAAAAATTATACTTTTATCGAAGTTGTCTTTTGACAAAGACGATAATAATAAAATATTTATTTAAAATATATATAATTTCATGTCACTCATATTTAACTTCTCCAAAAGGTCTAATAATTAATTCAGTAATATGAACGCGTTGCGGAGTTCCAATTATATAAATAATAGCATTTGCAACATCATCAGGATCCAATACGGGTAAATTTATTTCAGACCATGTCTTTGAGGTAATATTATTGGCTTCCATGATTCCCGTAGATACTAAGCCTGGACTGATACTCTGCAGCATTAAGAACAATTTTGAATAAACAATAATTTCACTATTTTTTCTAAAAGTTTTTAATCTTGCATAATACTATGTAACGTCGAAGTGATCTTTATGTTTTAAATATTTACCGTCACTCGAATTTTGCTACCATATAATTCCTTTTGTGTGATTTCAGTAGCAGCAACAGAAGCAAATTTGGACGCTGGATAAAAGTTAAAAGAATAACCCGGCAAAGTAACTACGTTGTGTCCTGCAATACTGTAGTAAAAATAGTATATACTATCAATATGTACACGTATAAAAATTTACGGATGATAGTCATTATCACTTAGTTTTATCTGTAAACAATCGATAATAAGATTGATATGAAGAAAAGAAATACTTAGTAAAATTCATTATCAAACCTGTTTACGTTAACAATGTAACCTTCCACATTAGAATCTAACATCATTCTAGCGGCACGTTTGGTGCAATCGATATATCCTAACACATTCACATCGAATAATCTTTTCCAATCAGATCTAGATGAATCTATAGAAAAGTTTCGTCAATTTTATCCAATTAATTACTAATCCATGTTATTATATTCATACCCATAAATTTGGCATTTGTCGAGACCCCAGCATTATTTACTAGAATATGGACTATTCCAAAATTATTTTTGACCCATTCGAATGCTTGTTCGATACTTTCGGGCTTGGTGACATCACACTCGCACGCATAGAACTTTCCTTTATTTTTTCCGTTAACATTTTGCATCTCACTCTGATAAAAAATTTATGATGCTTTATTAATTAATAAGTATATCTTAATACTTACATATTATTTTAAATAATATAGCATAGTTATACTATATTAATATAAATAATAATATATGTAAATAATATACTATGCAAATTCTGGAAAAACAATGTAATAATGTTATATAAAACATAAATATAATAAATTTATATAAAACATATTTTTAGTACTTGACAATTATTATCTATACCTTCATTTGTACGATCCAAATAAGTTCAGAAAAAAAAGGAAACATGAAACAGAAAATTCAACCAAAAGTTTACCTGCATTTTATTTTTCCTCCTAGCAAATCCAACCACGACTACTTCATTTTGTACAAGAGCTTTCGCTATTGCTAATCCTATTCCACTGGAAGCACCAGTAACTATAGCTATTTTACCAGCCCAGCGTTCCATTTTTTATTAGGTTTTTAATAATTAATCACGTTGAACAGAAAGATGAAGAGATAGAGAGAAAGAAAAAGGAAAAGAAAGAGATATCACGTTGAAGTTTCTTCCTCAACTAATCACAGATCTAGTATGTTACTTTATTTAATCATACGATCACGCTTTTATAATCTACTCAAAGAGTGGGAAGCGAAGTATCATTATTCAAGGTCACATTGAAAAAAAAAAAAAGGAAATAAGTAATGATATTATGTAACATGAAAACTGGAAGTGTTTGTAGTTGTGTACATTGTTGATTTCAACTAATTGTAATATTATAATGTAATTATTCAGAAGGGGAAATATATGCAATTACTTATAAAGTATCCTTTTTTTAAAGACATAATCATGTTATATGTATATGTAAAAATAATTTGTTATTCTACTAGAATCGTTTAAAGAGATCTCTTCTTAGTGTAATGCATACTAATATTATACGTGATATATTTATTTTGATTAGAAATCATTTAGAGTTCTGTTCTCTTATTTGCCATTCTTTTTCAAAGTACTTTGATACGATTATTTAAAAAGTTTGCAGCTTTTTTCATTTTAAGATGTATTTCATTTTATGAATGGAATTTATACATTTAAAAAAAAAAAAAAGAAAAATATGCCGTAAACTTTTCAAATGTACATTTTTTTATTCTTATATTTATTTGTTTTCTTTTTTACTTTTTCTCTTTGGTTTTTCTTTTTTTTTTTTTCGTAACACTTTAAGACTCAACTGTTAAAATTTGAATGATAAAAGAAAGTCCATAACTACAAGTAAGTAAGAAGACTCCTTAAAAAATAAACTATTAATATAATCCAAATCTCTGTTATCGTTTGGTATCATTCCATCTGATTAAAATATCACGTTATCATTCTTTCATTATCACAATGACAAAATAAATACACAAGATATTCAATAAAAAAAGTTTCATTTAGACAAATGGAAACCGTGATTTTATCAATAAAAAAATAATGAAAAATGTAGAGAAAAATTTATCTTTAATTTTTTCATTCATAAATATAAACAATCATCAAATATAATATTGGATTGGCTAATAAACAATCTCAAAAATTATAGTATCTATTTTTTATCTAAATAAATAATATAACCTTTGATATTCATACACACGCACACACATTTTATAGAGTAAAGGGTATATATATATTTATTAAGTATAATATAATTTATTAAAAATTATATATTAAATTAATTAAAATACAGTATAACATGATAAGATAGTATTGGGCTAATATATTTTATGTTATATTATTATGTTATTATTGTAAGATAATAATCGAATAAATTATTACAATACTATTATATATATATATATTCTTTTTTAACTTCTCCAGTTTCAAAGTAAGTCGAAATGCCTTTCACAAAAAAAGAATCCTTCGACGTTCCATTTCAAGAGTAACAAGACCGCGAAAGAACTTGGCCGAGGTCAAAGTTCGATATCGTGGGTGTACGGATTTGAAATGGGAACACGGTTGAGTTTAATGAACTTTCTGCGTGAGAAAAAAGAAACTTGCGAGTGAAATCTTCTTAAATAGGAATACGGATATCTTTATTATTCTTTTCTTTTTCTTTTTATGTGGATGTCATTCAAATTTAATAAAAATGAAAAAGAAAGAATACAATATACGGAAACAAGTTGAGATTGTGAAGCAAATTCTAACAGATTAACAGAAAATTGGAGAACTATGTTTGACTCCAATTTAGAAAGTCGTTATATCGAAACGACTTAAAGATTATTCTTACGCTTTTGGTTTGACTATTTTATTTTATCTATTTATTTAACATCCCGAAGTAATCAGATAAAGAGTCGAGTATGTGAAAGGCAATTCTAAATGCAATTGTTAATGAAATAAAAGATGATGATCTGAAGTAATGTTTGAAATAGAAATACGAAACCTCGTCAAAAAAACTTTTAAAGATAGTATATAAATCAATATTTTTTTATTGTAACATTTCACAACATAGTCGCATATCCAAAAAAAAAAAAAAATGAAATGAAACGTCAAGTGAGATGTTCCTTGATTGCTTAAGCAAATAAATAAGTAAATACATCTTAATACTCATTTCATCATAATAAATTTAAATTATAATTAAAAATTTTGTAAGACGCTTGAATACATCTGTATTTTTAAAATCTTATTTCACATTTTTAGAAAAAAAAAATTAATATTTTTTAAATAGAAACCATAATTATCATTAATGCTAAATTTATGGGCAACGTTGATTATATATTTATCGAAAATTTTATTTTATTTTATTTTATTATACGAGAAGATCTTGCTTTACATACCTGATATTTTGAAAAAATATGTAAATGTAAAAATGTAACAAGGAAGAACAATATTTCTCAATTCAATAAATTTTAATAAGCACAATTACTTTTTACGCATCGCAAAAAATATATGAAGGGAAGTAAAAAGATGACGTAAGATGATTTCAACTTCCAGAATATGCTTTCGATGAAAATTTCACAATACTGCCAATCGATCCGATAAGGAATAATAAACGAGTTTGCTCTCGTTCTCTCTCTCTTTCTCGCATGATCATACCATCGATCCTCGTCTATTACTATCATCCGAGTTCTTTACATCAACGATGAGTTACTATTACTACGAAACACTCTTCTAATTCGATGTGTAGACTATTCCATGAAACATGGCTATCAATCATCGATAACACACTAAATCTTCGTTCAGTTTTTCGTAACAATTTTCACAAAAAAATAAACAAAAAAAAAGGAAAAAATAAATAAGAATAATAATAATGTTAAAGTGATTCTGTCAAAATAAATTGAAAGACGATGTCGAATTGATTTACTGACTAACTAAAATTCCCGGAAACGTAGAAAATTCACATACTTACAATTAAACTTGTTAGTATACGTATTTCTCACACGATTACGTTCGTAAAAAGTGTAGATTTCAATCGATTCACATTCCGGAAGATCCGAGAGACGTGCTTTCTTTTTCATCCTTGTTATAAATTGCGAATCGTTATTACTATTGTTGATTTGTCTTTTTTTTTTCTTTTTTTCTTTTACTATTTACGCTATACAGAGAAAATAATCCTTTCTCGTTCATTTTCCTTATTATCTTCCCGAGAAATCGGTAAATTGTATTACATATATGCATACATATATGTATATGTATGTGTCTTTAAATTGTAATTTGATTATGAACCATTGAATAAAATAACAAAATTTTTTATTTAATTTAACATTACTTATTGATCAAATAACACTATGTTATCGTTATTATTTAATTATTAATATTATTTATATGTCATCAATAAGAATGGTATTAAAGATGATAGAATTAAATAGGCCACTCTATATCTAATTTTTGTACTGATTTCTTATTAGGATTACAATGACTTCATTAACTTGCATTTACTCTAACAAAAGCCTTTTCGAAATCAACACTGTATCAAATATCGCTTGCATAAGATCTTAAAAAAGGAAAAGAAAAAACAAAGCGTCTCGTTCATCGGCGTTGACGAAATGTCGCGAGTTAATAAAGAGTATCTGACGTTCGCGTGCATCACGTGAGAGAGACCTTGACTCGAACCACTTGTGAAATGTAGCCGTAAATCGAATTACGCCGTAAGAAACACCATCTCCGGATGCTTTGCGAGGAGAAAAACAAAGGCTTGCCGATGAGTAATCTGGTGCAAGAAGGAGAAAAGAAAAAGAAAAAGAAAGATCGTGTAATTATTCGTTTTCTTTATCTTCTTTCTTTTATTTTTTTATAGTAACTTATTCTCTTCTTTTCTAAGTCTATGGAGACATTTTTCTTATTAAGATTACGAGCATAAGAAAAAAAGAAATCAGTTCACGAAAAAAGGTATAAAATTAAAAAGAAGAAATCGTGCAAATTCTTGGCCTAGTTGTTTTTTTCGTTTCTTTCTTTTCTTTTCCTTCCATCAACTTATTCATCTTCCTTCTACGTTTACTATTCAAGTATATTTCTTCATCGACGAACGAAGTCAAGGGGTGTCGATGTCGAAAACGATCTCGTTTTACAACGAACCTTTTACACGTTACTTACACGCTAACTTACGATGCTAAATCTCTGCAAGCCGTGGTGGTTTTGTTCGACCGATTGTAAGGTATAAAACGATGCTCCTATGGCCACAGCCAATTTCGTAATATAATTAGACCATGAGAAAGCCTTCTTACGATAAAGGTACAGCCCGTCTTGTTAATTGGGACGAGCCGTTAATTACGAGAAATCCGGTGTGTCTCGTTTATACGCTATCAATCCTATTTCAATCTCCTATTTTTCTAAGGTTTACACTTTCGCAACCAACAGTCTCTGTTCGATTTCAAGATCGAATTTTTTCTCTCAATTTTTTTCTGTTCTCTTTTTTTATTTACCTACAATGATAATACAAAAAATACATCTACATAAGTTGCATATATAATTTATAAAAACAATAAAAAATCTATTCGATTTCAAGATCGATTCAATTTTCCCTTCTAATTTTTTTTCTTTTATGTATATCAACCGATATCAATTTGAAATGTAATAATATAAAAAAAAAGGATAAAAAGGATGAATGAAATGATTCTCCAGCTGGTATATCTCGTACAAAAGATAATGTGAAATTCTGCTCCCGCATTCTAACTTTTATTTAGTGTCAACCTTTGCTATATAAATTTTCTTTGAACACATAGTACATTTATATGACTAACTATGTCGAAACAAAGTTCGTGAAACTTACGATATCGTAGGTAAGGGTTTGGTAATACAGCTATAATCATTACCTTCGTATCATTTGCACCTGTTACGTGTTACGTTCTTACAAGAGCATGATGATATCATAGAGTGATAAAATTTAATCGTTCGAAATAAAAGAGAAATTATGTATGTTTACGTATTATTTAAGTGTTATTATTAATAAAATTGATATAATTTCTGATCTATAAGATATACGTATACATATCTTAATGTGAAAGTATGCATTACACGTTTATTTCGAATAAAATTAGAAAAAAAAAACTACTATTCATTCATTTCATATTAAGAACCTTTACTTTTTGTAAAAAAAAAAAAAAAAATTAGAAAAAAACGTAATAATAAAAGCAGAGAAGAAAAGGTATAAAAATCGAATAAAGATCCATCGATCAATCGAACCATAGATCGATCGATAGATCGAGGACATCCGAATGGTTTTCAATCGTCATTGAAACAGAGTATCGATCACCGTGGTAACGTCGATCAGCCCCATATCTACGCATAAGCAAGTTAGAAGGATAGAAACTCGGAATTATCCCGGTCGATGTAGTGAAAGTAAGTTTCGTATACGAATCACGTGCTTGAACCTCCCTGAGTATATCACGAGGAGAACTCTTGCTGGCAGGCTCAGTAACATCTTCACCATCCTTCAATTTCCTCCTTATTCGAAACGGTCAATAATTGTTCTCATTTCTTTTTTTTTTTTTTTTCACGCAAATTAAACAACTCGTGATCGTGTTCTCAGTCTACGCACATACTAACACACAAATACACACACATGCGTGTATATCTGCATAAAATTTTTCTCTAACTGACAACTTAAATTTGAAGTTATCATTCAAATAAAATTGTGTGTTTTAACGGGGGGAAAAAAAACAAAACAACAGAAAAACAAAATAACAGAAAAGTGTAAAATATTGGAAAATACAGTGAAAGTGTCATTTTTTAATTTCTTCTAACAGACAAGTCTGATATTTCTTCAAAAAGGTAGGTGGGTATATTATTTTCCTTTATTATTATTATTATTATTATTATTTATAACCTTTCGATCATTACAAGTGTGTAATAAAAGAAAAGGAATAGAAAAAGCGTGGATATTACAAAGAAAAGGAAACTTTGATCGATTCTACCCTTTCAAACACGTTTCACTTCGATGAAGGATAAAGCAAGAGTAATTAACCTTCTCCAAAGTGGTTCTAATTATTGTGCCATTTCTTCCCTCCCTCCCTCTCTCTCTCTCTCTCTCTCTCTCTCTCTCTCTCTCTCTCTCTCTCTCTTTCTCTCCATCTTCCTTTTTGTTTTTATTCTTGTCACGAGACCAGGGGAAAGTACGGAAAGAAAGAGACAATATGAAGAGAGAAAGAGAAAGAGAAAGAGATAGTCCTTTCACGTTATGAAAGGCAATGTCCAGTTTCAAAGAAGTGACATTTATAACCTTTTTAAAACAATTTTACAATTACTTTTTTGGAACAATGTTAAATAATTTATATAAAAAGAAGTAATTACAATAAAAAATCAAAACTAATTATAATAACAATTGAGAAATGATCGTAATAAAAGAATAAAAGAAAATAATTTTGGGACGGAGTGCCTTTGAAAATTTCCTTAAAAAATAAATCGCTGGATCCACAGATAGATGATCACAGATAGATCGATAACAAATTCCAAGAGATGAATAAGATAGAATGAAATGCTCGGAGGAACATACTTTATTTGTCTTTCGCCTTGGGCGCCTCATTAAGCACATACCAGGCGAATCGAAGCGCGTCAAGTAATTTGCCATGGCAAATTACTCTATGACACCTCAGTCATCTTATTTTTTACTATTCTCTCTACCCACGCAGAGAATTTCTTTTGTTCATTACCTCATTAACGTGATCTCGTATACATTCCTAAATAGAATCTATTTTGATAACGAAAGTAATAATAAAGTAATAATATTGTTTATTAAAACTTTTGTTATTGTTATTATTCAACAAATAAATTATTTCATTTGAATATGTATTCAAGTGAAATGAAATTCATTGAACTGAAAAAAAAAATATTTTTAAACATTGAAACTTCATGATAGATTTTATGGCTTTTTGACCCAAGCATTGAAATAGTATGTACATAGAATAAGAACATGATTCGAATTAGGATTAGAAATCTACGATGCAATTCCAGGATCTTATCATTTATGTGGATCGTAACTAGTGGTTGGTCATTAGAGTAACTTTTTAATTTTTTTTTTTTTTGGTCTTTCTTTTACTCAACTTGCAGAGTGAGTCCTTCGTAAACCTGATTAGTATTTAATAACTACTAATTACTGATAAATTATTGTGTTAGCTACTACTACCAACGATCAAGAAAAATTTGTTGTGATCTGCAAACTCACTCAATTCACTCATTAAAATTTTTTTTGTCTGCTTCTGCATCACAATTTTTTTTTTATTTATCGTTTTTTTTGTTCTACTTCGAGACTTGTAATACGTCAAGGATATAGAAACCTTTTAATTATAGTCTTCTTCTACATATCGATTCCGCTGTTTGACCCACAAAAAAAAAACAGAAATACCAAGTAGCATTTTTATGTAAATATTTACAGGAAAATGGTATTATTATTATTATTATGCGTTTTGAGAATTATTATTTATATATTAGCTTCTTTTTACAAACAAAAAGAATTGAATAATATGGAATTTAGAATTAATATAATTTATAGACACTACAATAATTATGAAGAATTAAAAAGTATATATATATATAGGAATGGCATAGAATTTCTATTAAAAAAAAAAGTAATTATCCAGTATAAATAATTTATCAATTAATATACGCTAAAAGTCCCTAAGTAATTATAAGAATCAATTACTTTTTTTTGAGTAACTTTCTTTTTGAATTGTAAAAAAGAAGTTCTTAAGTTCGTAATTTCACAATCTAAGAAAAAAAATTAGCTGAAGAATTAGTTTCAAAAATGAGCAATTGATTTTTAAAATCACTTAGAAACTTCAAACTCAACCTGTATACATTTTTATAAATACAAGTAAAAAATTAAATCGTAAATGATTTAAAAAAATAAAAAATAAAAAGAAAATAAAAGAATAACTGTGAAGATCATACAGAACCTTTATTTAAAAGCTAATCTATACTTTAATTAACTTATTTTTCTTGTTCTTCAGGTATAAATAATTTCTTAACTACCGTTCTAGACCATATTCATTCATATCGAGTGAACTAATGCACGAATATCCGATTTTATATAACGCTTAACAAAGTACAAGAAGATGTATCTCATCATAAAATTCCTTTCACTTCCGTTGCGTTCTCGCACATTTCTTATGCAATATATGTATAAACTCAGTTCAATAATCGATAATAATAAATCGATTGATTCGAAATAGAATCGTTAAGAGGCAAGGATTATACCAACCGATGTTATTAACTTTCTCTCTCTCTCTCTCTCTCTCTCTCTCTCTCTCTCTCTCTCTCTCATTTTATGTTCGTATCTCTCGTCAGAAGATGTTCAACTTTCTACTAGACGATTACTAGCAAATATCTTCCCCTTTTATAACACCATGATTACTAGGAATTTCTTGGAAAAATGTTGAAGAAATAGATTTCCCTTTTGGTAGAAAATTTCACTAGATAGTTTTATTCGAATTTTTCCAGTAATAAAAATCGATGCTATGTGGAATGTATATAATTAATTTGTCATTAATCTTTGTTCTAATATAATTTTGCAATATCATCTTTTTACTATAATTTTCGTATTACTTTTTTTACGTTTACTATAATTTTTCTTATGTAATATTTTTAATACAATTCATTCCCTATGTAATATTTGCTATATGACTTTTTTCCTAATTATAGTTCTGATATAAGTTTTTTCGTTATAATTATCTCTTTTATATCTTCATTTCGTTTCTTTTATCTTATTTCGAATTAAAAGTAAATTTGATTAATTAACTAAACAGACAAATTCTATTAATTAATTTTAATAATTCTATTAATATATTTTTATTTATTGTATTTATTTCATCTACTAAATGGAAAGATTAATATTTCATCTTACGTATATACATTCTATTAGATGGAACACTTTAAAAAGCAATTAACCTTCACTAACTCCTTCGTTTCTGTTTCTCTTATTCTCGAGAAGAAATAACTACACAGAAAGTAAGAGTAAAACGTGTAGAGCACAAAACGATCAAAACGGCCGTTCTCTTTCGTAAAGCGGGGATTAAGTCACACCAAACTACCGAAGTAATTATTCAGGCTCGTTATAAATTCTAATTATACATATCGTCAACATTTTCTTTGCTTGTTCTTCTTTTTATTCTTTTTCTTCTAATATTATGTTATAGAAGAATCATAGTAAATTTTTCGCACAAAAAAGAAACAATTTTTTAATTATTAATATTTTTTTATAAATATTATTTCAATCAGACTAAAAACGAAGAAATTTATAATATAAAACATAAAACTATTATCTTATAAATACAAAATTTTTCCACTTTCTATAAAAATATATTTTACATAGGTATTTAAAATCCTTATACATACACATAAACACATACATGCAGACTTTAGATATTTCTTTAGATATATTAAGAAAAATATATTTTATGTATCTAAAAAATTCTAAACAAAAATTATATACATCATATAATTAAAATTTTGGCTTTAAGTAATATTACAAAAAAGAAATATAGTCACGACATATTTCAAAAAATTGTCTATCGATGAAACTATCTACGTTTAATGTATTAACGAGAAGAACTAAGAAAAGACAAGGAATAAGAATTCAAGAGAAAGAGGAAGAATAACGGGTGGTCGTTTGAGAACGTTATTATCCGACCACGAACACATACACACACACACGCGGCTCAGAATCGTGTGAACCAGAACCACGAACGGTGCACATTTCGCGGTTACATCGTCAGCAAGTTTTCGAACGTATTTTACTACACGACCGACTGTGTTCCGTAATACTCTCATCGTTGCAAGATAGAAAGAAAGAGAGAGAAGTTATTTATAAAAGAAAAATCTGTTACTTACACTTCTCCCATCTCTTCTTATAGTAAAGAAAAGAAAACAAAAAAATTTCATACACAAGGTATGTGTGTTAACTAAGAACGAAATAATACTTGCATACCAATTAAAGAAGGTGAGAGAAAAAGAGAGAAAGAACATATTTCTTTAAGTAGTATTCATAGCCTCTTGCTTTACAATTTTTCACATGCAATCGTTGATTTATGAATTAAGGAAACTTTTTTTATGACTCGTAAAATTCATTCAAGACAACATTTTTAATACGTTTAATCATTATAGATCATTATTTATGAGTTATCATTATTTAGGAACTGAAATTATTTACCTTATCTATATTTCAATAACGTATCATACGAAATCAATATCTATATATATAAATAAATAAATAAATATATATATATATTATGATAGGTAAGATTTATGTAACAAATGAAAAGCTTATAGGAAAAAGTAGAGAAAAGATAAAAGTTAATGTGTGTCGTAGTGTTTGAATCAAATTTTTGATAATTTTTTAAAAGAGAATATTTTCCACTTACAATATATTTTAATTATCAAATATTTTTAATTAATTAACCCACTTTATTAAAAGATTATCATGCTTCCGATAAAGAAATGCCGACTTAGAATATAATACATGAAATATGAAATTTTGTAAAAGTATCAAATAATTTTGATATCACCATGAAAAATAAAATAATATATTGATAACAATATTTAAACAATATAAACTTTCAATTAGTTTCAACAACTATTAAAAAACATTTACTTTCAATTTTCTTTAAAAAATTCTACGATTAGATCAATTGATGATGATGTTTCATGTAGTTACAAGGACAACTTGATTCGAATAAATGGAGTCAATCGAAATCCTCCATTTAACACAAAGTTCAGTGAAATATGGATAGATTTACATGCGTTTATTTACTGTCAGAGAAAGAGAAAGAGAGAGAGAAAAAGAGAGAGACGAAGATGATTGCAACAGCTTCTTCTCGTGAGGAACGTAATTAGAACAAGGCTGAGACCCTACTGAGAGCGATTGTATCGTTTTGTTAAATGACGAAGACCAAATAGAACGTTCGATGATAATGATGACTTACAATCAAAATTAAAATCTCATTACATACGAAAAATTTATAGAATATTACGAAAGAAGAAACTATCACATATTACAATAGAAATTTACTTAATTTAATCATTAGTTTCGATGAAATGGCAAAAAAAGTAATTCAATGAATTAAGATCGAATTGTAAAAAGAAGAATTTTTCTTGTATTTCTATTTTTACATTTCTTTCTATACTATATCGAACGAAGAAGAATTATATTTATATATCATTAAAGAAATTATTTCGTCATTCAATTAATGGTATCTAAAAAATTTTATAATAATGACAATAATAATATATATAATTTAAAATTTCGAAATAATTAAAAATTTTGCGATAATCTAAAATTCACCAAGAGTACACGACCATTTTGTATTCTTCCTTTCAATATAAGAAATAAAAAAAAAAGAAAAGAAAAAAAAAAGAGGACGACCATAAATATCTTGGTGGTTACGACCAGAATAAAAATTATGTTAAAATAAACATTTCTAAAAAAAAAAAAAAAAAGTCAAAAGATTCCGGATTTTCTGGTTACATTTTAAAGATCCATGCGAGAATTCACGCACGCGCTCCTATCGGTGCATCTATTTCGTTCTCTATCTCTTCATCTTTCTGGAACACACGTGACTGCCGGACGTTGCATAATTCAAATATAGACGCGCGAGAGAGTAAGCGGGCCGAAGTAACGAATGAATTCTAGCGGTGAAGCGTTTAAAAAAAAAAGAAAAAGAAAAGAAAAAAAAAAAAGAAATGATTGACTTTCTTTTCTTTTATTTTAACTTTCAATCGCGCATTTTAATTCATTCTTTTCTCGAAATTTTAAAAAAAGATGTACTATTATGATATTAAGAATATATTATAATAAAAATATATATATTCCAAAACGTATATAATGCATTTGAAAGTAAATTCAAATTCTACGAATTCTAAAAAATTAAGTGTCCTCAAAATATGAACAAAAAGATTTTGATAATATCATATCAATTCAATCACGAATTATGATGATGAGCAAGACCATGAGCATAATCAAGAGTTGCAATAAATATATTTTAATAGATTTGCTACAAATTTACATCGTACAATGATATATTAATAGCTCTGTCGTAAAACATCTTATCTTCCGGTATTAATCGGTTTTCATTCAAAAAAAAAAAAAAAAAAAAATAAGAAAAAAAAAGAAGAAAGAATCCGTTCGTTTCTCGAATATTTTCGCAAGCGATGCAAATCACTTGTCGGATGTGTTTTAACGACGACACGCGATACTTTCTTAAATGTCTCTTATATTTTACAAGAACAGCACTACTATATTTCGTAATTCTGTTGCAGATAGAACGGTGTATTAGAATACTAGAGAGGATCCAAACCAAGAAGGTAGAAAGGATGCGATCGATCGTACAGAGTTAAGAGTGGAGCCGAAGCTGAAGTAGAATTGATTGATTGATTGATCGATCGATCGATCGATCGATTGTACATCGATTAAAATGAACGGAAACGGAAAAAAAGACAATAACAATAACAATAATAACAATAATAACAGTATTAACGATAATAATCGGTGCCACCAGCTGACATTGATTATCACGATTTTTTTATCGCTGTCTGTTGCAGTAGCCGAAAAGGTTATATTCCTATTTAAAAATATCTCTCATCAATATCTCGTTACATTTTTCCAAATTTCATTTGCATAAAAATTTTTTATCTTCTTTTAATCAAATTTTTTTAAATAAAAAAAAAGGAAAAAAAAAACCAAATGAACCGCAGTTCGCACAAAGTCCTCAGAATTCTTGTTACAGCAAAAACGTCAAATCTTTAGGGAACAAGTATTGCCAGCTCTTGGTGGGAAAATACCGGAGGAAGCTTTCAGAACCGATCGTTTGGCACTGAATCGTTTGAATAAGGAAGGCATTACGATACCGGATGGTGTTGTACTCGATGCTAGACACATTCATAAACATCCACATACTTCGCAACATATGCCTAAGATCATTAAAGTAAACAAATTCATATATAGAATAAATATGAAAATACAATGAATAAAATTCGAGAAGATAATTAATATTTCTACGTTGAAATAAATTATTAACAATGTGTTATATAATTTAATAAATACTTTCTATCAAAGGTATACTTAACGCCTGATGGTCGATACGTACCACCCGAAGGTCGAACTCAATACGATCATCCAAAAGCTGTCGACACAACTTACATCATTCGAACGCCTTTCGGAAAACCCGAGAAACCAACGAATAACTTTGGAAATTACAAGCATCATCGAGTGCATAATAAACAGCAACCTTATCCTAATCACAGACAACAGTTTGTGCCATTGATTCCACCTACCAAACCTGGTGTTTATAAGCCAATAGTGACGCCATTGATGTTACCAGCGAATCCTAATTTCTTAGAACGGACGTATTTGCCTGCCTGGGATCTCGAATACGATTGGGATACCGTTTATCGCCCTTTCAATGAATATTACATCGACAATATCGCATTGTTTAATTCTCATCAGGTAATTTGCATTATTATATCATATACATTTATTCAAAGATTTCTCTTTTTTTTTTTTTTTTCTATATAATTTTCATAACTTTGTATGTGCTGTGCATATTTGAATAAAGATTTTATAAATTAAAACTTTAAAAACAATTTAAAAAGAAGAAAAACAAGCAAGTTGCACATATTTACGAATCATTTTGTAATAATAATTTTCATTTTATATTTCTAGACAAATAATTAGAGCAAAGTTTATTAATCGATTTATTAATAAAAAAATAATATAATTAAAATTTATTTTTATTAAAAAAACAGTGAAGATATTTCAATTTTTATTCGATTGGTCGAAAGAGTTCTCTTCCTCTCTGTCTGTCTGTCTGTCTCTCTCTCTCTCTCTCTCTTTCTCTCTCTTGTTTTAATTATTTTTAAACAACGATACATAATCAAATTAATCGACAAACGAATGTAATAGCTGAGTACATAGTACGGATGTTGCAAGTCATACAGACCGTGAAAGCAAAACAAGTGCCGTCGACACACGAGATTCTAGTTTACCTACTTCGACGATCGACGAGTCTCCATACCACAAGTATTACCAGTTTTCTAGTATTACATAGGTAGCCTAAGAAGATATCTATGTTACCTTATACTAGATGTAAAAGAACGAAAGTATATACGCCGAGCGTGATGTCGTTTATCAAACATGCAAATCTTCGTGAAGCGATCGTTCAATGCTATGGATATATTTATGGCACAAAATGAAACAAAAAATAGATTTAATTATAATAAAATTTAATATTATAAAAAAAGGATATATATATAAAATAATAATTTAGTATATTTATTAAAAAGTAAATTATAAAAAGTGAAAAATTAATAATTAATAATAAAAGTAAAATATAAAATCATAGAAAAAAATAAAAATATGGATTAAATAATAACCAACTTGTTTTAGCAATCTATACTAGATAAAAAGAAATTAACATTATATGTTCAACCACATTTTACTAACATTTTACAGATTCTCACGGATTATCAAGGATTTCTCGACGAATTTCACGGTAGATCGTTAAGACACATTGTTGGCAAATCCAACGAGAAAAACAATTACGATACTGGTGCAGATCGGCACAAATACAATTCGAATAAAAATATTCGAACGAATGTTCGTTCTAATGGTGGTTATCGTGAGAACAAGTATAATAATATTGGACCAATCACATCAAATATTAGTTACACGAATCTCACGATAATTCCAGAGACTGAATTTTCTTGTCGTGGAAGGAAGGGTATGTTTGCTGACGTAGAAACCAAGTGTCAAGTAAGTTCATAACGTATTAAACGCTTTTACTTCTAATCTTAACCCGAAGATATTTAATAATTACGACTTTACACTGGTACTCGAGATGATTCTGCCGGTTGACTTCCGTGATTATTTTCACACGCCACACTTTGTAAGAGAAAGATCGTTCGATACTTCCCATACGATATTTTTATGATGAAAGATATATTTATGTAGTTTCTACGTAACGAGGAAGCGATCAAAAACGGCTCTAGAATGGCAAATCATTTACGTTATACGCGTATATGTAGTACATTAAGCGAAAGTATTCCAATCAAGATGAACGACTATACTTTTGTCCCATAAATAAATTCATAATCCATTCTTTTCAAAATAAAACTGTGATATTGATTACATATCAAGTTGACTAATAAATAATGCATGTAGAAGAATTTCTAGTATTTAAAATTTTTATTTTAATTAAATTTTATTTGAAAAATTCACGACATTTTATTTATATATCTGAATTTTATTTTTGAAATGGCATAAATTTTGAAGTAGAAAAATATCAATAAATTTTTCATTTACAATGTAATATAATAAGATATATAGAAAATAATAATAATTCTGACATCGATTATTAATCAACTTAATATTCTATGCTATTTAGTAAGTAGTAGTTAGTCAGCATTTTTTACTAAAAATTCAATTAAAAATTGTACGGATCGATTCAATAATATGAAGTATTTTAATTTTTGAAAATTTGTATATCATGCTTTTATAAATATACGAAAAAGAAATTCATATGTCAACTAATATATAAAAATTACTAGAAAAAACCAATTCATTCTAATTACGAATTGAATTAGTTGGATCTACCTTACGAAAGATACTTAATTAAAATGAATTAATAAAATCAATTCACTTCAAATATAATCGAACAAGGAAGTGACTCAATCTTAAAAGGAGGAGAACAAGGAAGCATCTCATGAAGACTTTCTATTTCCTATTTTCCCATTTAATCACTCATACTACTTCTACATATAGCAGATATTAGATTAAAATCAAGAATTAAGACTTTCGAAAAGTTAACATGGACAATATTTTTTACACAAGATCTACAGATTTTTAATGTTTACTTGCTAATTTTATCACCCGTTTCTACAAATTGATCATATTATTGAAAACAGCTCTTATATAATATATGTCACAAACATAACACTGGTCCACGTAATGCTTTCCACCGATTTAACCACGCCACGAAACATTATTAATATTTTAAAGAAGTTTCAAAGATCGAACAAACGAGTTCCTCTTTCTAACGATAAATTTTTGCTTTCGTTTTGCTTTCTTCTTCCAGGTCTTTCATAATTGTTCTGGTTGGTCGAGAACGTCTTCTCTTTGTCCTGCTGGTACGGCCTTCAGCAAGGATAAAAATCGATGCGAGTGGTGGAATACCGTCCAATGCAGAGAATGACGAGATCACTAAAAATAACGAGTGTACTTGGAGTCGATGGATCGATTGTCGAGTTCTTGATGATACATGAATTTTAATCATTGAGCATTTTTCATGCGATTCTCAAGAATTTTAATATCTTTCGTTGGATAAACAAAATTATGAAAAATTGATATTTAATGATCCTCATTAGTCTAAATATTCGCAGTATATTTCACTATTTTGGATTAATAAGACACAAGATTATTCAAACGTAAGCATAAATAATTGATTTAATCCTTAATATGAAAAAAAGAAGTTAATCTCAACTAGTTTTTTCTCGATAAAAAAATCATCGATAAGAATGATGGTTTATAATCATGGCAAAACATTTTAAATGAATACAGTGTCAGTCTCCAAGAATAGTACTGTGCTTATGATTATGTAAGCAAGTCACGTGTCATCTACAAACGTGATATCCGTAGCAAAAAATTATTCAGCCATAACATCGTAATACACAATGTACGAAAATCTACGTAAATTTAAGAAATTTTGTACAAGTTATTTTTTATAGTAAAATGTTAATACACGGATCATTTGAAATTGATTTAATCTCACATCACAATAAACCTCATAAACCCATAATTCTTTCTTTTTTGTCGAAATTTTAGATACCGCGAGTTTATAAATTCACATAAAATTAAATTAATTAGCAATAATAATCAACCGTTTTCTCTAACTTTTCTAATCAAGAATCACTAATTTTTCTTTAAAGTTTCTCATAAAATTAAGTTATGATTTCAACATAATTATGAATGAATCTACTCTATTATTACCGATCCAGATTCTACTATTACCAACCAATCTATAAAACAGCGTTCGACTATTATTCATGAAGTTTGATTCAGCTGATACAGAAGACTCCGCTATTACCAACTGGCTTTTTTGTTTGGTAGAACAAAGAACTACTTCTGATAACTACCTCACTACTTTACCTCAATTAGTAAAGTGAACAGCTGCACGACTTACCATTTAGTTTATTCTTTTCTTTATTTTACTCTATGTACATCAAAGTTTATAATAAGAGAATCTTCTCCCTTTTCAAGATTATAATATATAGTTAATTTCAAAACAAACAATAATGAATACAATATATACTAAAAAGATCTACTTAATATCTCCGTTAAAATGCGAAAAATATTCAATATGGAATCAATATTTCAATATGGAAAGATAGAATAAATCATCATACGACATAGTAAATTTTGAAAGAATTTAAAAGCAGCCATCAGCCCGACAGTACTTGCGTTATTTACATTTACCATGTAGTATCGCAAGTAATATCGACCCAGGTCTCACCACTAGGAGGTTGCTGCATATGGAGACCCACGGGCTATGACTCTACTACTAATGCCAAATATTTTAGAATCAATTATATAGAATCATTATTATTACATATTCAATAATAATTATAATAATTTGGAAAAAACAAAATCGCGAAACGAATCAAAATTTTTGTCTAATTAATCAAGATCAGACGAAAATTTATGAATTCGTTTAATATCGACCTACCTACCCGATAAACGCGATGGAATAGAGCACTTTTTATGAAACTCTATTCCTAAACAAATGCGGACATCCATATCTTGATCTGCATCATATTGAAACTGAAAATAAAACGCAGTAATTACAGTATGTAACTATGATACATACAGCCTATATAAAACCAGGTAATGTAAACAGCATAGCTATCTGTGAACATAAAATATCCAAATCATTTTATAATTAAATAAGAAGGAATCAAAATAATATGCGATTTTCATAAAACATATCAGCAGTCACCTGTGAACATAAAACATTTAAATTTTATAATTCAGCAAGAAGCAATCAAAATAATATGCGAATTCTATATAACAAACCAACAGTCACCTGTGAACATAAAACATCTAAATTTTAGTATCAAACATGAAACAAATATAATATGGAATTTATATAACAAGTCAGCGATCATCTGTAAACATAGAACATCAGAAACATATTGTAATTGAATAAAACGATCAAAATTAATATAAAATTTTTTTATAATAACCTTGTAATCTGTGAACATAAGAAATTCATATCGTTATCATTTTCTGAAAATAATATATATATATTAAAATAATAATTATTTTGTATACATATCTAACTCGCTCACGCAAACTTCATATACACACCTAACATCTTACAACACACATCTAACTCACACACGAAAAAAACAACCAACGTAGAGTGAAATCTAATCTTGCCAATTTAGATAATATCTCCTGAAACAGAAATCAACTAAATCGATTAAAAATTTTTGGAATATTTCAAAATAATAAAAAAGAAATTGCAAACAATTCATCCTCCATTGCTTTTTATTTTTTACAATTCTAATTCTTCATTAAAGTCTTCAATAATTAATCCACATTATTATTTTGCTTTGACTTCATGTTAACCAAAGGATCTGAAACATAAAACCTAAAACATAAATCTATTTTATATAATGTATTCATAATCTTCATCAATTTATTTTTATGTCATATTATAATAATATGACAAATCTTGGAATATTATTTTCAATATTGCTGTTAATGCTCGCTATATACAGGTATCTTCTGTACTACTTAACCTTGAAACGTGAAAATGACATCTTTCTGTAACAAAAAACTATATAAAACGGCATGTGTGGAAAGACAAAATTGTATCTACAATCTATGGGCAAATACTTTCATAATTTTGATAATTTAATAAATAAAAAATGTATACATATATATTTCACCATAGATTGTAATGCTGAAATAAAAAAAAAAGAAATAAGAATTAAAATAGCAAAAAAATTGGGACTGAATATATCGAATTCTCGATGCATTAGAAAACATGTTTTACATTTAAATAAAAATATGAAATTATGAGTGCATGTTATGTACAAATATATAGAAATACATAAAAATATATAGAATAATATAGAAATATATAGAATAATATAGAAATATATAGAACCACATATAAAGATATAAAGATATAAAGATATAATTGCATAATAAATTATCAATTGTTTACTACAATTAAGACACATAATGTAAATCATTCAAGATACGTTATGGAAAAAAAGGAAAAGAATTGTGAATATTTCACAATATTTAAGGATTAGATCGCGTTAAAAAAAAGAAAAAAAAAAGGAAAAAAAAGTAAAAGTATACTGCACCTTGTGTCGTATTATAAAATGCATACACA
>NC_057694.1:2742623-2745473 GCF_014466175.1 Vespula pensylvanica
AATATGTACATCAGACACTTCGCGTTAATATAAACGTAATAATGTAAGATATATAATCCATTGATTAAATATAGATCTGATCTCGTTATGAATATGTTTATGGCGGTATACAAAATTGTGTATGCATTTTATAATACGACACAAGGTGCAGTATACTTTTACTTTTTTTTTTCCTTTTTTTTTCCCTTTTTCTTTTTTTTTCCTTTTTTTCTTTTTCTTTTTTTAACGCGACCTAATCCTTAAATATTGTGAAATATTCACAATCCTTTTCCTTTTTTTTCATAACGTGTCTTGAATGATTTACATTATGTATCTTAATTGTAATAAACAATTGATAATTTATTATGCAATTATATCTTTATATCTTTATATGTGTTTCTATATATTTCTATATTATTCTATATATTTCTATATTATTCTATATTATTCTATATATTTCTACATCATTCTATATATTTTTATGTATTTCTATATACTTGTACATAACATGCACTCATAAGTTCATATTTTTATTTAAATGTAAAACATGTTTACTAATGCATCGAGAATTCGATATATTCAGTGCCAATTTTATGGCCAATTTAATACATTTTTTTTTCTTTTATTTGAATATTACAATCTATGGCGAAATATATACGCATATAATTTTTTACTTATTACATTATCAAAATTATGAAAATATTTGCCCATAGATTGTAGATAAAAATTTTGTCTTTCCACACATGCCCTTTTATATATTTTATATGTTCATAGGATTTCAGTATCGTGTGCAGCAAGGTTTCACGTTAGTGTAATGGGAATAGAAGTCCATAAAGGGCTCTATTCTTAACCGAATAGGTAGGTCGATATCAAACGAATTCATAAGTTTTCGTCTAGTCATGATCGATTAGAAAATAATTTTTGATTCGTTTCGCGATTTATTTTGTTTCTTTTTTCTAATTCTAATTGTAGTTCTCTAAAATTATAATAATAATTATTGAATATGTCTCCATATGCAGCAATCTTCATGCGGTGGGACCTGGAAATCGATATTACTTACGATGGCTGCATTTAAATTCAGTCAAAATTTATTGTGTTCTATGATGATTTTAACTATTTTTCCATTTTGTTTATTTCTCGTATCTCAATAGAGATATAAATAGATTAATTTCTTATTTAATAAATTCATTATTACACTATATATATACATATTCAATACGTATAAAATTAAATACATATATACATATGCAACATATTTTCATTGATATATATATAATAAAATTGTGTGTGTAAATTATTGTTTGTTTGAATAAAAAGTTACGTCTAGGCTTTCAAATAATTAAGAGGAGCCAGTTGCTGCTATATTTTTCGAGAATGGATTGTGGTCTTATCATATATTTTTTATTTTTTATCAGAAAATGCACAAATTCTTAACTAAAATTTGAAACTAAATTATGATGAACATTAACGTCTTATTAATTATCTTTTTTCTTACCTTTACAATTTTTATGGTAGATCTAATGTTATCTATAGTTTTTGTTTCAATAATATTTTAACAAAAAGTATTTTATAAAAAAGCAATTCATATATTTTATATTTTTATTGTTAGTATATATTCAAGATTCCTCAATTTCTTGATTGCATCATATATCAAAATGTAGAATCACGCGTTTAAATGATTTATAGCAGTAGATTGATAATAGAAATAAAAAGTGCATCTATATACTGGTACGGTAAACGGGCGTATTATATTACGTTCTATTGTAGTATAGTATTATATATTTTCTTTTCGTTTCAGATGATCATCGTGGAATTCGCTAAAATCATCTATTTTCGATTTTTGCATACATAGAAAATTAAATTTTATTAGTTTACGATAGGGTCTTCTAGATTCGATTCATTAATAGTTCAGTTAATATGCATTTTTTTCGTGTTTGCTCGCGATATTAGCAATGAAATCGGATATTTGCGTAAATAAGCGTGAGAAAAATAGAATTTCGAAAGATGGGTGTGTATCTCGAAGATTGGTTCACTCGACGAAAATCAAAATACTATAATTGGATTCGATTTTTCCTTAGTGG
Organism: Vespula pensylvanica; assembly: GCF_014466175.1. Taxonomy (NCBI): domain Eukaryota; kingdom Metazoa; phylum Arthropoda; class Insecta; order Hymenoptera; family Vespidae; genus Vespula; species Vespula pensylvanica. The sequence continues at coordinate 2,744,684 of NC_057694.1, forward strand.
AAGAACGAAACCTGCCTAAGGGTCACACGAGGGCCCCTCCTAAGTGTCTTACACGAGATTAGTGATTAATAAAAGTTAATAAAAGTAATTAATATAATAAATAAAAGTATATATTTGATATGATTAAAAAGTCTATAATTAATAAAAGTATAAATAATATATTTAATAAAAGTATATAAGTAATAAAAGCAAAAAAAGGATAAATAGGAATAACAGAGAACATAAGTGAGACAGGAAAGTTTTCTGTGCGTTCTCCTAGAAAGTTAATTTAAAATTTTGTTATATTCAAACTTATTTATATGTGGAAATATAACTAACAATTAATGATGCAATCAATTTAACGTTTAATTAAACTTAGACTCACGAGAGATATTGTAAAACTATAGAAATATGCAGCCATTCGCCCGGTAGTACTTGCGTCTTATAATTATATATATAATTTAGTTGCAGATTTTAGATATAATTTAGACATAGATTTCGATATTTCGCAAGTACTACCGACCCAGGTCCCACCACGTGGAGGTAGCTGCATTTGGGGACCCACGAGCTATCGGGGACTCTACTCTCTAAGATTCGCGAGACCGGCGTGAACAAATAATCGCCGAACAAATAAAACGAAGTCCTCGGTAGGACTTTTAATCGCGCTCGGACACTCACGTGAGTGTCCGAATGACTCTACTAAAAAATACGCATTACCGGCGTAATCTTATCTATATGTAAAGCAAGTAAAACTAAATCCACGGTAGGACACTTAATTCGCGCCCGAACACTCACGTGGTGTTAAAATAAC
>NC_057694.1:2745573-2746003 GCF_014466175.1 Vespula pensylvanica
TTTCTCTCTCCTTCATATATACTTTGTACTTTTCTCATTTAATATTCATTTGTTCATAATTTTGAAATAAAAATGTATATCCTTGACATATTTTAATACGCACTCCTGAGTGCTGGCTGCCATTTATGTCACTTCATTCATCTAGCAAGGTTTATATATATTTCATATCAGAATGATCCAAATTTCTTTTTAATTCATTTGCACCATTTAATTATCATTCATTTATTATATATGAAATAAAATAAAATTTCATTTATTTATTATTAAACAAGTGTAATATATTGAAAAAAAATATATATCACCAGAGATCGACGTATTTTATATATTTCTTCGTTTAGTATCCTTATTAGCGCATTCATTCATTCATCTTAGAATAATTCCGAATGTGAAATATATATCCTTACTATAATATGTTCATTTGCATTCCTGA
>NC_057694.1:2746235-2746638 GCF_014466175.1 Vespula pensylvanica
TCTCTCTCTCTCTCTCTTTCTCTCTCTTTCATATATATTTATTAACTCGTTCATCCCATATTCATTTGTTGATAATTTTGGAATAAAAATATATACCCTTGACATATTTTAATATGCACTCCTGAGTGCTGGCTGCCAATATATATATTCATCTGCATTCCTGAATGCAGGCATTTTGATTTGTCATCAAGTCTTGTAGATTTTTAATCAGAATAACCAAAATAAATAGAATAATCAGAATAATTAGATTAATCAGATTAATCAAAATAATCAGAATTATATTGTAGAAAGATAATTGCAGAGGATGGAGATGATAATGATAATGATTACCACATAAGAGTCATTTTGCAACTCGTGGTAGAGTTGTGTTGACATTGAAATATGCATATATCTCGTATATATA
>NC_057694.1:2746738-2748667 GCF_014466175.1 Vespula pensylvanica
GAAAATTTAATTACATTACATTAATATAAAAAATGAGATGTTAATTCTAAGAAATTGTATATTCAATATTTAAATCACATATATTCATTATATATTGATTATATATACATACACTCACATTTATATACATAAATGCACTTAATTTTATTATATTATTTTATTGTACATTAATAATATTCTGAATATTTCTAGGCTATTCATCATATTCAACCAATCTGTGGACTTCTACACATTCGATAGCAATTATCTTCTACTTTCCGCTGCTCTTCATATACCAGTATAAAAAAAGAAGTTTATCGATAATAAACTTAGTTATCCATCAAACAACAGTCATTGTTTCAACTATATGATTCTGCGCTTCAATAAATAGGCATGCACAAGAATAATAAAGTAATTAGAAATTCTTAGTACGTTTCTTTAAGAAATAAATATTTTATGTAATTAGTTTACATAGAAAAGTGTTATTTAAAATGTAAGTACTTCAACATTTAGTTTGAATTAGAAAGAAAAAATTTTTAATATACAGCCATTCGCTCAGTAATACTTGCGATATAACACACCGACACTTCTATATAATCTAAGTTTAAATTTCGATATATTGCAAGTACTACTAGAGAGAAGAGAGATTTTGGAAAAACATTGAAACATGCAGCCATCCGCCCGGTAGTACTTGCGTTATACGATTATATATACAATTTAGTTATAGACTTCAGATAAAATTTAGACTTAGATTTTAAAATATCGCAAGTACTACCGACCCAGGTCCCACCGCTTGGAGGTTGCTGCATCTGGGGACCCACGAGCTAACGGGGACTCTACTCTCTAAGATTCGCGAGACCGGCGTGAACAAATAATCGCCGAACAAATAAAACGAAGTCCCCGGTAGGACTTTTAATCGCGCTCGGACACTCACGTGAGTGTCCGAATGACTCTACTAAAAAATACGCATTACCGGCGTAATATATTCTATATTTTAAGCACATAAAACCAAGTCCACGGTAGGACACATTTACTCGCGCCCGAACACTCACGTGGTGTTAAAATAACGGTATCTCTACTCTAAAATCCGCGTTCCCGGCGTTCGCGAGGTAACATGAACGAACAGGGACATCGAGTCCGCAACGGTATCCTACTAGGGATAACGTTGAGGCCGTCAGCCTCGGATGTCCATATCCCACCTTTCAGCACGACCGTTCGTGCCTTTCGTGTTTCGAACAATAAAACGAGGTCCACGTTAGGACCTTTAATCGCGCCCGAACATCCACGTGAGTGTTAGAATAACGATGTGACTCTACTCTAATTCGCGGTCCCGCGGGGTTGCATACACCTCACCATGGACTCAGGTGACTATAGATATAAGGTGGGTCAGTCAACGGACTGAACATCCTTACAAATAGCCATAGACCATCCTCCTCAGTAGCACATAGACCGTCTCACTCTATAGTCATCCGATGACCGTATCACGACCGGTCATTCGTTCGTTTTTAACAATCAAACGAAGTCCATTATCGTAGGACTTTCAATCGCGCCCGAGAACACCACGTCTGTGCCCGCCGACGCAAGCGCGAGTGTTCCTTCTATCCTACCCGTATTCGCGTCTAACAATCGAATATGAACCGAACCGTTCGACGATACATCGGACCTGCGCCGATATATCGAAATCCGCGAAGAAGAGGAGAAGAAGAGAAAGAGAAGGAAAGAAAGCCGGAACGTGCGCGCATGTGAAAACGATAGAACTCGGAAGAAGAGAGAGGAAGAATATCTGTAAGATGAAACACGTGCACATGTGAAAAAGATAAAACTGAAAAGGAAAAGAAAAGACAGACCCAACCAGAACCAGAGTACGAAAATTGAGCTGGATTTTTTGATAAAGAGAGGAGACCCGCACAGAAGCCCACGCCCATGGGCCCATCCCATGGGACCCACCCG
>NC_057694.1:2748767-2813457 GCF_014466175.1 Vespula pensylvanica
TTTCTTCTGAATTCTATCTTCTATATTTCACATGCGCGCATGTTCCGGCTTTCTTTTCTTTTCTTGCTCTTCTGCTTCTCCTCCTCTTTATGGATTTCGATAAATCGGCAAGAGTCCGCTATATCATCGAAAGGTTCGGTTTATAATCGATCGTTAGACGCGAATACGGGTAGGATAGGAAGAGCACTCGCGCGTGTGTCGGCGGGCACAGGCGTGGTGTTCTCGGGCGCGATTAAAAGTCCTACGGTAAAGGACTTCGTTTGATTGCTAAAACGAATAAATGACCGGTCGTGTGTCGGTTCGTGTGCTGCCGAGCGGTATGGAATTGCTATCCGTAAGCGTGGACTGACCCTCCTCCTGTTAGCCGCCTGAATTCTCGGTTGGTACGTGGACGCCGCGAACGCGAACTTAGAGTAGAGTCACCGTTATTATAACACTCCCGGGAGTATCGGGCGCGATTAAAAGTCCTACCGGGGACTTCGTTTTATAGAACGCCGATAATTTGATCACGCCGGTCACGCGAATTTTAGAATAGAGTCCCCGTTAGATCGTGGGTCCCCAGATGCAGCTACCTCCACGCGGTGGGACCTGGGTCGGTAGTACTTGTGACATATTAAAATCTTTTTCTAATTTATATCAAAAATCTATAACTAAATTATGAATATAATTTAGTTAGAACGCAAGTACTACCGGGCGAATAGCTGCATATTTCAATTCTCTTTTTCCAAAAACTCTTATCTGTCTAATATCAATTAAACATTGAATTAATTACATTTCAAATTGTTAGTTATATTTTGACAGGTAAATAAATTAAATATATCAAAGTTCTAAATTAATTTGTTGAGAAACGCACAGAAGACTTTTCTCTCGCACTTATGTTCGCTGTCATTTCTATTTATTCTTATTTACTTTTATTACTTATATACTTTTATTACTTATATGCTTTTATTAACTTTTATGAATTATTAGTCTCTGGTGAGACTCTTGAGAGAGGCCGTTGGTTGACCTCTGAGCGAGCTGCCCTATCGGCATCTCCAACAACTCTTTTTCTTTTTTTTCGTTTCCTTTGCTTTTTTCTTTTTTCTTCTTTTCCTTTTCTCTTGTTCTTTCGTTCTTTATTTGTTTCAGGTTAGATCATCTAGGGACCAATCATCATGGAATTTTTACACGGAAGTTAAGGGAATCTCTCTGCATATAATTTTTGTTACAATCAGGGAGGATATGTTTCCTTGCTTCCGTACGCGAATGATAGGAAAAACACTCACGCGTGTGACGGCCGGCACACGCGTGAGTGTTCGCGAGTATGTGTGGCGTATAGGAAGGAAAACTTCTAAAGATATTTGATGAAAAAAAATGATTAATTATCTAATGTTGGTATAACAGATTTCTCTATTTTCCATTTAGTAATCCTGTAGAATGATTTTACGATATACAGCCTCGCATAATGTTGCATCTATTTAAAGTATATTTAAAATTCGGAGTATATAAGTATCAAAAAGAAAAAACATATATTTCTATTAATTACCAGACATAATGATTTTCAATTTTTTTTAAATAAAATAATTTACTTTACAAAATGTATAGTGATATAAAGTTGCCGTTTTTTTTTTTTCACTTATCTTACACAAAAAAGTAAAATTTGAATATTCTCTCGATCAATATTGTAAATCAAACAAAAAAATGTGTAAAAAAAGATCAGATAAAAACATTAACCCCGCAAATTAACTTGCTACACTGTAAGCCTTTTCTCAATTACACCGTTTTGATAACATAGCTGCGATACAGCGGAATAACAGGTCCTAAGCTCTCTAAATATCAGCATTACGTTGGTAAAATGCCACGAAATTATATCTTTTTTACTCAAACTATTACGTTAGAATTGCGTTGTAATATTTAACATTGTTGGTAGGAGAACCTCAGGCACGATCCTATCTCAAAAGGAGAAACGAAAATAGAAAAGCGAAATTCTAATCTCTAAAAAAAAAAAAATAAAATGAGTAACCAAATGTCGAATTAATTTTTTTTTTTACGAATCAAAAAATCTGACCTAATCCCACCAATTCGATTGATAATATAGAACAACGACGGTACAAATAAATAATACGAGATAAAATAAAAAGAGAACAACGAAGTTTTAGTTGCGGCCCTGTTTGAATTATTTTACGTTAGTTTCAGATACATACATAGGCTGATATACGTATACGTACATACACAGGTATATAAAGAAATATAGGGAGAGGGGGATAAGATGGATATAGAAGGGAAGGAGTACGTTTGTGAACTCGTGTTACAGAACAGGCAGACTTTCTCTCCCTCAACTGTGACATAATTTCTTACACACCTGGCAAAGTGTTCTCTCTCGCGGTTCAACGGAAGCTGGACTAGTTTCGTTTATCATCAAACCCGGTGCGGACATGCCAAGTAGTCACGGTGTCCTTGTCGCTCTGCTTTTCACCACCCTCGCGGTAGTCATCGTTACTAGCAGCATCGTTCAGCAGGTAAATAATACAAAAGAAAGATAAAACAAGAAAAAAGAAAAAAAAAGAAAAGAAAAGAAAAGAGAAAGAGAAAAAGAAAGAAAAAGCCTAATTCATCTAACCGTCCCCGTTGTTGTTGTCTCATCGTGCAGTTCAAGAAGTAAAATTACCAGTCACAGTGAATGTAAAAACCGCTGTTGCATTCCATGAAAATATATTTATGATCGCGAAGAAACCGTCCGGTGAGAGGCTAATGAGTATAATTCGCATGAAATTCGTATTTCGCGAACAACTGTAATTGGTCCGTTCGCAGGACATCTTCTTTACGGCGACGTTCTTCCATGAATTTTCTTTCTTTTCCTTCTTTTTTTCTATCTTTCTCTTGAAATGTGAAAGAAAAAAATAATAATAATAATAATGACAATAATAATAATTGTGAAATCATGGTACTTACAAATCATTTATCATCGTCTTACGATTTCACAGATGTTATAGTATACCCAGATCAAACTTAATCGTTCTTCAAGTCGACAAGATAAAATATCGATAATAATTATGACGAAAAACGATCTTACCTTGGGCATAATGAAGGCTAAGAATTATCTATCTCTATCGCACTTCTTGGCTAAACATTAATTCTTTTTTTATTTTTATTATTATTATTATTATTATTATTATTATTATTATTATTATTGTCTTCTTTTTTGTTTGTTAATGAACATTCTTTAAAACGAGTAAAGAAACTCGTTTAATCTTATGTTGAACAATTTACGTGGGTATTATTATCGACGATGACGACGATGATGATGATGATATTTCTTTTCGTAGAAACGTGCAGCGAATTTCGATTATTACGACGATGGCTATCAAAATTTCCAGCCTGTGGTGAAGTTCCAAAGGCCAATTGTAGTTCCAGAATTCCCGAAAAAGGATCAACAAGATCTCAGTAAGATTCCCGGTATTCCTGGAGTAGACTATCCGATTTATCACAGCGTTCCAAAGACCAGTTTTTCTTGTGCTCATGTACCCCATGTACCAGGAATGTACGCGAATGTAGAGACCGGTTGTCAGGTAAATCAACTATTATATGACTTTATGAATTATCTTTTTTATCAATAAAAATTATGCTTGTTCCGTATGGCAACTTTCAACCTGCCTAATGATTTTTTTATTTTAAAGCATAAAAAGAATGAAAAAGAAACAAAATACATGAAAATATTATAATAAAAATGACTAAAATAACTAACAAAAACTGCGAACGTACAAATTCTAAATGTGATTCTGTGATTAAAGAAATTCTAAATTACTGTCAATTGTAACAAACTAAAGTATAAAACAAATGAGAAAAAAATAATTAGAAAACTATGAAAATCGTAATTATTGAAATTCTTAAAGTTGTAACTATTCGATTGTAATGAAATAATATTTTTCATAACTGTATAAAAAAGTTTTTCCATAGATTCTAAAATACAATCATTAATTTTATTATACAAAGGTAAGAGAACGTTCAAAGTCTGAACATTTGAAATATTTCAACCATGTTGCAATCCTTCCGCGAGCTTAGAGATTGAATTTTCCAACATTAATAAACTGGAAAGAACGTCCTGAATCAAGGACTTCTGCAATGAAAGTCCATACCATGCGAATATCTTAAACTATACACTGTTACTTTTTAACGCGTATTACCTTAGAGATCTACGTACATTGATCTAAGATTGATCTGGCAAATATAAAATCACGTATACAATTATCTATCTTATGTTATTATTTGTAATTGACAGATTTTCATTTATTCTATTGTGAAGTAGCAATTTCAAGAAGTTACGAATTCTATCTCAGTAATTTATCGAAGCAAATTACTGAGACATCGCAATAGGTAGGAAAACGAGAGAATGTTAATTAAGAAATCTTTAATTACGTTCGAATCCCTTGATTATATGTTGTTCTATTCAACAATAATTTGTATTATTCTTAGCTCGATTAAAAATATTTTTATTTATTTATAGATTTTCTTTTTTCTTTTTCGATGAAGCGATTTCAATCTTCTTAATTAATATCTTTCATTTTATTTCATATATTTTTGAACATTCACTTCATTTTCATTTGTCATAATATTAATTTATATTCCATATTCAAAAAGTAATGTTTGTTAAATGTATATTATAGATTTCACGTATTATAAAATATCTTTCTAAACTTATGTACAGATATGTAGAAACTATGCAGAAAATTAAATTAAGATTTAATTTAAATTGAAAAGAAAAAGAAATGTCTAATAATTGTTATATGAAAAGTCTCGAATATAAGAAAAGATTGTGCGAAAAAGCAAAACGTTAGAGAGAACGGCAAAGAATTATACAAGCTTCAAGGCAACTTCAAAAACTTCCGGCGGAAACGCACATGGTGCTGTGACACATTATTTATCGTGATTATACATGAACGATTTTTTATTTCTATTTTTCTTTTCACAACGTTTTAAAAAAAATTGCTAACAAATTACTTACAATTTCTTTTTTATTTTATCGAAAAGTGAACGGTTTTCATCGATATCGTTGGTCGTTAATAGACATTTTTTTGATTTTATATCTCTTTCAGATATTGCTTCAGCAACAATGAGAAAACAAAAAATATTACAGAGAACGTCTTGAAAAAATGTAACTTCTACATTCGACGCTGATACGAATCCACAATATTGTGTCGAGTTGTGTTATGCAATTCTCTTTCAGGGAAAGTATATCTCTCTTTTATTGTCCGACGATCGAAGAACTTTCGACAGCTAGTTTTTAATAATAAATTAAAAAAAGGAAAAAAAAACGGAAAAAAAGAAGGAAAGATGGAGAACGTTATCACGTTCGGATCAATCAAAAAGAAAGTAAAAAAAAAAAAGAAAAAATATTTGCCCAAAGGGTAAATAACTTTCGCGATATTTATCGACAACGTTAAAGACCTCTCGAAATCACTTTCCAATTCATGGCTTGCACCGAAATTCTTATCCCTTCTCGTAGTTATTGCATCGTGAGCTCAAGGAATAATCGAATAAACAGAGCGTATAATTATGAAGCAACAGTTTTTAGGGTGTAGCTTATTTCTTATAGTGGGAGAACAGTCGTTGATGTTAATTCAGTTAATGAAGAACCCAGGAAACTCTCTTCGATGCGACTTGCGACTTACAACATGACACGGACGTTATACTTTTGACGATTACATATGTTACTTGAGAAATCATTTTTATACGTAATAACTTTAAGACTATATCCAATTTCTTTATTTTTTTTCATTTAAAAAATAACATTTTTTCATTTATTCTTATTAAAAGAGAACTTCGCTTCTATTTTTCTTTTTTTTTTCTCACAAAAACTTTTCCTTCTTCATTTTTTGAGTACAAATTTCTTTTGCAGAGAGTACAAAATTTCTTTTGCATTTTCTTTTTCTTTTCTTCTTGTAAAATTATTTGTTCCTTTTTTTTCATTCATTGCTACGTTTTTCGTCTCCCTCATTAACGTAAAAATTCGTTTCTAATTTCAAATAAAATATTAATACATATTTCATCAGACCTTAATAAAATTTCAAAAACGACATAGATAATCGATCGAAATGTAAGCAGTAATTAGATTGATCTTTCTATCCCTTTTATTTTGCGATAAAATTTTATAAAACGCTGTGTTATATATAACTCTAACATGATTCAAACGTATGTTTAAACGCATGTATGTATTTTACGGTCATGCATCGTGATTTTACTTTCCGCGACGTCGCAAACTTTCTTCGCGAAGAATGTCACTAGTTTTCTCTCCTCGTTTACTTTTCTCGAGACTCCTCACCGAGGTTCTTTGAAGCAATATTACATACATATGTCATTTTTATGTTTTATATATATATATATTTTTTATTTGGTTTTATTTTATTTTATTTTATTTTATTTCATTTTACTTCGCACCTTTTTATTTGCATTTTAAAGTTTCTACTCGTGAGAAATAAACTTTATTTGTTTTTAATTATTCTAACTGTTAATCATAATTGAAACATTTTTTCAATTATACACTTCTAATCTTAACTACAATCTTCTTCTAATTACTCATATTCTTAATAATATAAATTTTTTTAATTATGCGCTTTTAATCTTAAGTACAATTTAAAAGTTATAATTAAGTATATCTTAATATAATAATTATTATTCATAATTTAATATATATATATAATTAATATATAATATATAAATAAATTGTTAATGAAAAACATTTTTGAAATTACATGCTACTAATTTTAAGTATTATTTCCAATAATTATCGTATTATTATTTCCATTTCGTTATTTTTCAGGCCTATCATATATGCCACGATGGCAGAGAAGGTCAGCAAGGAGCCTCGTTTCTGTGCACTAATGGGACTCTTTTTAATCAGCAAGACTTTGCTTGTGATTGGTGGTACAACGTGAATTGTGCTTTAGCGCCACAATATTACAGGTAATTAGTTAATTAAGTCATTGAGAGAAAGAAACGAATATTGTAAACTTACAAGACATCGAAACGCTAATCGAATTACGTTTGACTTATTCTTTTTTTCAATTAAATTATTTTTTTGTCTTTATTAAGATTACGTATTTTTCACGTTATCGCATAATATAAACATAACTTTCTTCTTATTTTATAATTTTTAATATATCGTATATGATAAACATTGTTTCATTTTTTCTTTACTTATTTCAGATTAAATTCGGATCCATTGACGAATCCTTATGTGTCAAAAGAGGAAAAAGATGCTATCAAGCAGAGATTAAATCGCATCGTAGTGCTCTAATTTCTAATTTTAATTAATGAAAATTTTATTAAATTTTTTGGTATTACTGCGGAGATCATGATCTTAAAAATTTATTACAAAATCGTGATATATCTAATAGTCATTCCAAAATTATATTGCAAAATTAATCTTAGAAAAAATTCTAAATGCATATTTTGATAAGTACATAAAAATATTCATTTATTAAATATGTACATTTATAAAAAATTTTAAAATAGAAAAGAAAAACAAAATTTATTGAAACTATTTCTCAAAGTACTTAATAATCTTATAATTGAAATTAATAATTATAATATATTACTAATAAATATATATATATATATTTAGCATGTAGATATTATTATCAAAATACTTGAAATTTATATTTGAAGGAAACTATCAATATTTTACACATTTTGATAGACTAAAACACATAAGTTGCATCTTAAAGAAAAATTTTATATGTCTCAATCGCATTATCTCCGCAGAATTAACAATTAGATAACGATTGAAGTACAATTACGTTTTACTTTATATTCTATACGTTTTATATATTTTTATCTTCCCTCAAAATTCATCGGAAAAGCACACATTTAAAGAAAATAAGAAAAAGAATATTTACAATGAAATAGAGACTAGATATACTATCCGCAAATTTATTTGTCTCTTTTCTTTTTCGTTTTTTTGAAAAATTTCTTTATCGTTTAACACATTGGCGATCGCTAAAAATTGAATGCTTTTATATACTCAAAATAAAAGAAAGAAAAAATATTTGGATAACAAAGCGCTCCCAAAAATGAGAAACTTCTCGTTATCTCCAATAGATCCCATATGAAAATAAAAAAATTCTCGTTACAGATCGTTATCTTTAAACGTTTCTCGTCAAATTTCACACGGTACGAGCTGTGAATCAGCGTTCATTCGTGACTCAGGGCAACAATGTGAGGGTAATTTTTCTTGAAGGACGTGAAAGTCAGAAAGCTCTTGCGTCGAAAGGAAAGGAAAGGCTAGGACGATAGCGGGAGATGTAAACTGAAAGAGAGAGAGAAAGACAGAAAAAAAATAGAGAGTGTGTATGAGAGAGAAAAAGAGAGAAAAAGAGAAAGAGAGTGATATGGTAAAGTGAAAATTGAAATGGTTCTAACTCGATTCTCGCTGAAGAAGTATCTTTTTCTCTCTCTTTCTCTCTTCCTCAATCTTCCTCTGATCATTGAAAAGAAAAAAAGGGCGGAAGATAAACCAGAAACTAATAAGTAGGATGGTGAAAAAGAAAAGCACGATAGAGATTCGAAAGGGAAGACGATGAAAAAACATTGCAGTATCTATTTCCGGATATAAGACGAGAAAAGGAAGAAAAAATGATTAAATGATAACTTCCAAAGTAGATCATCATCAAACTTGATTTCTGCTTGAGAATGTATCGATTCCAAGTTTCTCTTCGTTCTTTTAAAAAAGTTCTAATAAAATGTAGATGTCTGAGCATAACATTGTTTCATTTCTTTTTTTGTTTTCTTTTTCTTTTTTTAATTTTCTATAACTTGATGCAAATCTCATAATGTTGAACCAATCACTTCTTGAATATATTTAAACGATAATTAATACAATAATGATATTATTTTAACAAAACAATTTGTCGTATAAAAAGGAAACATGAAAAACTTCAAATACGAATTGACGATAAATTTTGTCCTAATAAAATGGAATAAAATTTAACGAAACACAAATAACTAAAATCGTATGTTTTGCGTCAAAATTAATTACACATATAATACAAAGATTATAAAAAAATAATAATGGGTACTTAAGGATTAGATCAATAATCTAGACCAGACCAAAATATTAACAGTGTTAAAAAAGAACAAGTTCGAGAAAAAAAAAACAAACAAATTCAAAGAAAAAACTTCTCCAATAGAAAAAAATCAATTTAAAAACGTTTTCTTGGCTTTCAAAATCAAAGTATCAAAAGTCCTGCAATGTTGCATATAATACATACATTAATTAAACTATGCTAATATATATAAGTTCCAAAAGTCTCTTCGAAACTGGATAAGAAGTGCCCTTTCTCTAGGACGTCGAAATCGTGTTAAAGCGAAATGACGACAGATAGGTCAAACAGCATGGAGCAAACACTTTCCTGGCTAGCCGCAACGAAAACGTTTCCTACTACACATTTTTCCTACTCTACGATAGATACGAAATACGGGCAAGTCGGAACGTTGGAACTATGAATTATGCGAATTAATGGAAACGATCCAATCTAACGGTTAAATATGCCAAGAAGAAACGATTTATCTCCTTTCATGAGTTTTCATATCTTTGTCTTAATCAAACGTAATGAGGATTACTTTCCAATACGTGAATACATCATGTTTCAAATACAGGATGTCTCAAAAATCATTATCTATTTTAGTGACATCAAATTTTTCTTTTTGATGACTTTGTTTTTCGTTTTGGTAAATAAACGAATTTCCTTGGTAACATGTAAAATAAAAGGCATGAAATGCGAAAAGAGGATTCGCGATTATCGACTTGCAGGACTTCTAAAATATTGAAAAGAATTTATTACTTTTGAGTTCTGTAGAACATTAAATATGATGGTCACTATGTGGAGACAGATATATCAATAGTATTCATTTTTTATGACACATTTTGAAATAAATAGAGTTTGCATGTCATAAAAACCTGTTTTTCTTCATTCCAATTATTTTTCGAAATAAATAATAACTTTTGAGAAACTCTATAATATATATATAAATACATATTATTTTACGATTAGATAGAATACTTACTATCAATAAATATTTACTATGTTGCATCTAAACATTTAGGTCAATGCAACTAAATCACATAATTTACAAAATGTCGCAGGTTTTCTACGTTGATAATTCGTTTTCTTTCTTTATCTACTTCTTTCTTTTTTTATGGAATCAACCATTCGAGATATAAGTATAGCTTTCGATGGGTGGCGCCTCGTTGCTAATATCATTGCACCTAATCTCATGGTCGTGCATAGTTAAGAATATGCACAGATATATAGATCACAAAGAAAAAGAGAAAGAGAAATATCTTGGCGAAATATAAGCGTGAAGGAACGAAGTGCCATAAGTTATAGATCGTAAGAATATTTATCTCTCTCTGTCTTCTTACGTGGGAAAAATCTTTAAACGTTTCAAGTATCGAAATGTCTATGAATTTTTTTTATGTTGCTGATATAGGTAAAAAATAAAGTATATATGTATACACGTATAAAAAAGTTTTGTACATTTTTATAAAAAAGTAAGATACACCTTTCGGTGAATATAATATAATATTTGTGAAATACTTAGTTATGTCTAAAAAAAAAAAAAGAGAGAGAAAGAGAAAGAAAGAAAAGAGAAATCTCGAAGGGAAAGGTCCAGAACTGTTTTATGCAGATTAACAATATATATGCATGTATGTATAAATACACAATTATAGGAAGTAGATACATTTTAGTTAATATCTCTAAGATTATCTTATTTTTCTCTGAAAAATCGCCCAGAATTCTCTTTAATAATTAAATTCAAGATTAAACATCGATATGTTAAAAAGATTCAATCCGTGAAACTACATTTATTTTTATATTATATTAAAGCGATCGTTAGAAAGGAGTTGCCGAGCTCGTTATTTCGTTCCTTAATTAGATCGCAAGTGTATATTTATGTATGTATGTATGTATGTATGTATGTATGTATATAACTATATGGGTGTAAAAATTCGAAAATCGTCAAGTTGTTCGTAATACGCTTCATATACGATGTGTATATATATAGGTAGATAAAAAAAAAAATGTGACATGCAAATCAATATTCGATATCTCAAGAGATTCCGAGAAAGTAGTAAAGTCTATCGAACACGTGTTATTTAGTTAAGATCTTTTAATTAGATCAAATGTATATAATATAATCTCGATTGATGACGGGATCTTCTCGAATAATTAATAACGATAACGTGAAAAAAAAAGAAAGAAAAAGAGAGAGAGAGTGATAGAGCAGAAAGAGAAAAAAATAAATTTCGATGTACCATACTCGGAATTTTAATAGCATCTGAGAATAACGGCGTTATTAATCCCACTGAATGATTAATTTCACGAAATGCAGGAAGCACATCAGGTTGGATTTACTTTCTAAGCGTTTATACGTGTACGCAGCGAGAAAGAAGTGGTAAATTTTTTTTCCTACATCAAATGAAAATGAAAGTGTTTCAAGCAAGATGGTTACTAAAGCTAAAGATGGTCTCTTTCGAAAGTTCTCCCAAATTTCAAACTTTTCAAACGAAGATTTTTGAGTGTCAACAAATTTCTAATTCGTTAAAACTTCATTATCGAACAAAGCCAATAAAAAAAGATCTACTTATATTACCAGAAGAAAAAATAAAAAAGAATTAAAAAGAATAATAAAATAATAAAACAATGTCAATCATCGTGGTCTTTGACGAATCGAAAAGAATCTTGCGAAAGGAACGCAAGGGAGACGAAAGAGAAGGTATTATCGATAAATGCGAACGAGAAGTGATCCGGATCTTGACTGTGAGATCAACGTGGATCAACGTAGATCGGAAGGAGACTTGGCTCGGGCACGCGTCCGTGTCCGCGCGCGCACAAGCAAGTAAAGCAAAGCAAAGCAAAGCAAAGCAAAGCACCCGCAACTCACTTTTCTTTCTTTCAAACCGATTACCTTTCCCACGAGAACGGCAATGGCGGGCGGTCCCTACAAGAGTGAAGGAGCAAGCAACGTTCTTGTGTTTCCCCTCTCTCTTTTCTTCATATCACTCTCTCTCTCTTTCTCTATCTCTATCTCTATCTCTATCTATCTATCTATCTATACCTACCTATCTATCTAAATATCTACCTATCTATGTATGTATCTCTCTCTTCTTCTTTCTCCTCTTCTTTGTGCAAATGAACAGATACTACATGATTTAAAAAACGTATGTAATATTCTCGATACATAGATATATAGATGCATGCATACTCGTATGTATGTATACATATACATACATTCATTCGTGTGTGGGTGTGTAAATGTGTATGTGTATGTATACAGACAAATATCGATTACGATAGAAGTTCTCCATAGCGGGGGCGTGTATAATTCCCAATCACAATGATGCAACTTAAAGTAACAGGAATCGTGTCTGGAAATTGCCAAACTAAAAGCACCCTTAGCAAAATTTTTTAAACTAAATGCATGCGTAATATCTTTGTGTTTAAAGATGTCCATATGTAACTTTCGATTCTAATCAATTTTGATTTTATCATTGGTAATGCTTCTTTGATTTTACGTACATTAGACAATAAAATAGAACGATATGGAATAAGTTCATGTATATATTTAATTTACATCACTTTTGTGAACTTTCATTAGAGATTACTTGTGAACTTTCTATAGAGATTTCAGAATAGTATAATTTGCTATATATCGATACTTTCAATTATAATGTAATAATACAAAAGGTAATCGCATGTAATTTCCTCTCGTCTCTAACAGAGAAAGAGAAAGAGAGATAGACTGTTTTTAAAAATGTTACTTCAATCAAACGTTGTTCATACAAGTATCAAACGTACTTTACACGCGTGTGAAATATTTAATCTTTCCCTTGTTGGAATTTGAAAAAAGGGAAAAAAGAAAGGCAAAATAAAATAAAATAAATAAAAAAAAAAAAAAAGACAAAAAAGCTAAACATTCCAAGCTTTCACTCAGATTTCATAAAGAACGAAAGAAAGGACTCTCCTTAAATCGAAACGAAAAGAAAAGGAATTCAGGAAAAGGATTCGAGATTCAATGGAAGATCGGAAAAAGTGATACTGAAACGATCACGCGACTATGCACACGTGACCACAATACAAAGAAGAAAAGCAAATTCTCGTTTCTTCGGCATCTTTCCAATATGACTGTCATGATCCTCGTGACCGGTGATTAGATTTCCTTCGTATTATCGATCGAAACGCTAATGTATATATGCAGATACGCATTTCTCACGAACGGTTTTTAAGCCAAGGACTCTTTCATCGTCATTGCGAATTATATACTCGTTAGTAAACGCAACGCGTTTATATCTATTTTTAACATTATAAAGTTGTGTGATAAAAAGATATTTAATATTATATCACCATCGGACAGAAATTTTCTTTCGATAAAAATCATGTTTTATGGTTTGTTTTCAGAATGGAGGTATGTTATAGGATTGAAAAAAATTAAGAAAAATATTAGATTGATGTATTGGCCACAATGCTTATTAGTATTATTGAGATTTATAATATTTTATATCTAAATGAACAATATCGTATTATTGACATGTTTCAGCTATTGAAAATCCTAACATTAATTATTATGAACGATATAATATATATTTCATAATAGTAAACGACAGAATATTCTGTACTTTTTATTAAAAACTCCATCTTATCGGTCAACCTAAAATATTTCATTAATTTGACTTTTCTGTTTCTTAAATTACTTTACGATAACTTGGAAGAACAAAACCAAAAAAGAGAGAGAGGAAAAATACATTTAAAACGAATGAATGCACAAAGTAATAAACTAAAAGAGTCTCTACAGTGTCCTATTACCAACATAGTACGGGACATTAGCCGCGAAATGCGTTTCGCATTTCGGTCAGATTTCCTCTTCTTGATCTCGTCTCCTTGTCATTATGCTCGACCTCTCTAATCGCGTTTCTTCGCGGTGGACCAAGAGTACCGTGACCCGGTAGTTTGCTCTCGAATTTCATACATTCACCGTTTGCCGCGTTCACTTCAACGCCATACTATTACTATAGTATACTATGACATGAGACAACACAACCTATCCCAATTCTCGATGGTTTCCTTTCGATCGACGTTCATTGCTTCTCCTCATACGCGATAACTATTCTAACTATTCCAATTTCCATCGTCTTACCTATTTATCTTACCATTCACTAGAAAAATTCAATGTTTTAAGATACTTATCATTCTAAACCACAAAGTCTCTCAAATTTTCCTAGATCGGTCAAAACTTTTTAACTGATTTCAAATATAAATTATTACTCTTTAATGATAACGTTTAATCAACATTTTTCCTATAATTATCATTGCGATCATTGTAAAAGCAACGTTAAAAAATATTATACATTTAAAAAAAAAGAAAAGAAAAATGCAAATGAAATCGAAAAGTAGCCTTTTTATACACTGTAACTATCATCTTTTTTTATCACTATCATTTTTTATCACTATCATCTCAAAGGAGAAAAAGCAAAGGAAATAAAAAAAATAAAATCGAAAATTAGTTTAAACTTGGATCTCTTTCAAGTCCAAGAAGATTCAATGATCAACCAAGAAATTTGTACAAAATATGAATATATGTATATCTGTTAGAGATCAAATTGAAATGATTTCGAAGATAGGATTAGTTTTCTTTAACTAGGTAATCACATTTAAGAAAACGAGTCTTGCGGTTATAAGGTAACAGTTGATAAGTGTATACGTAGTTTTCATTGAAAAAATTGTTGACCTTAACCCTTGTCACCACTGAAGCAACAACGAGAAAATTTTTAATGTATAATATAACTGTATACACTATATCTTGAAAAAGTTGTCACTTGTTATCGAATATTTCTGCAGGTTTCTGTCGAGTTCCAACTATGTAAAATGTTGTTGTTTATTGCCTGTTTCCATTCGGAGTGATAAAAATCCAAAAAATATACCATATTCATTTGTCACTTCAATGGTAACAAAATGTATTTATATAAGTCGCTCCTCATTGAAAAAATGTTTTAAAAAACTTAATAAAGAAAGCGAAGCAAAGATTTCTCCTCTTCTTTCTATTAACAAAGAGAGTTTGTAGTAACAAAAAATTAAAAAGAGAAAAAAGAAAAGAAAAGCAAAATAATTAAATATAAAACATGATAAAGAATTATATCTATAAACTATATTAAGATATATGGTTATTTTTTTATTCTCTATTATTTAAGAGAGTCTATTCAGAATAGTAATAAAAGAAGACGAGATATCGTCATCGTATTAATCTATTGTAGTCTGGTTTCCATGCATCCTGCAATAGAGTTTAAGTAGAAGCGAGACGATCGTGGAAAAGTGGTGAACAACCCCACCTGGCAGCGCTGTTCCGGGCGCGGCCTTTCCCCTCGGTCTATAAAGCTACGAGAAATCCACTTCCACCGAACATTCGCTCGCTGCTTCGTCACTCATTTACTCACCATGTGGCTGTTGTTTATCCTCGCAGGTGAGTGCTCCTCTACGCTACGTCACGCTTTCGTGAAGCACCAAGGACGATCTCTCAAAAGTGATCCTTGATCCTTCCGCGTGCTAATCAAATATCTTTTCTCACCTCTTTTATCCTATCTTTTTATCTCACCGTCACTCTCTCTTTCTCTCTATCTTTCTGTCTCTCTATCATCTCTTGCAATCTCTCATATCTCTATTCCTTTTCGTGTGTGTGACAAAAAAACTCTCGCGTGTGATTTTTTTTTTTTGTTCAAATCTTGTGCAAATCTAGTGTGAAAATCTCTTTCTACGTATGTATTTCGAAAACAGTTACAAGTGTGTCGACACGTTAAAAAAAAATATATATATGTATGTATATAGTTAGTTTATAAACGTTAATATTCAACTATGAATTTTCGTGTTTAAAATAAAAAATTATATATCGAAATTTTAAGTATAACGTAAGTTATACTAATATATATAATTATGTTATATACCGAATTGAATATTTATCTTTTCTAAGTATATACATACTGATGGTAGATGTTCTGACAGAAAAATGAATAAATTTGGAAAGTTTCAATAAAAAATATTAAATATAGTTTCGATTATTTATATATAAAATATTGAAATATTCCAAACAAGTCTTATTGGACAAAACGATGCATGTACATAAATGTGTTATTTTAAAAAGAATGATAAAACATTTTAAACAAATATTATAGTTCATTAGTTCCGATTTTATAAACTTTCTATTTTTTTCTACAATGTTCAATCGTCAATGTTATCGTTTGAAACACACATCAATTTACCGGTTTAAAGGCGATAAATCGACCTTTCTCTTTCCTTCTAATACATATATATCCTATATAGATATATACCTATCTATAAAGTTTTTTCGTTACGCACACTGAACGTTCATTTATATTATATTTTTCAACAGGACATGCATATGCAACGTACAATGCACTTGCACTTATTCCTAGTAACTTACGTCAGTCTATTACTTTCTCGAATACAATTCCTACACTCTAATTCCGTTCTCTACCGTCTTTAATTGCCAATACTTTATTTTTAATTGAATCCTTTCTTTAAATATAATTCATAATTCAAATGATATAGATACATGACGTGTAGATCGTAAATTAAGCAAAATTAAATTTGTTTATAAGTATTAATTTAATTTGTGAACATGTCTC
This sequence comes from Vespula pensylvanica, assembly GCF_014466175.1. Lineage (NCBI taxonomy): Eukaryota > Metazoa > Arthropoda > Insecta > Hymenoptera > Vespidae > Vespula > Vespula pensylvanica. The sequence goes on from NC_057694.1 coordinate 2,765,440, forward strand.
TCTCTCTCTCTCTTTCTCGCATAACGAATTAAAATCTATGATACTTCTTTCTAAATTCTAATCTAATATCTAACGTATATGCTTTGTAACATATGAACTTTAACGAAATGTTCAATTTCTATTATAAATTAAACGAAATTAAATTTATTTGTACATAATAATTAAATTTGTGAAAACATCCCATAACGAATTAAAATATACGATCTTTTTATATAAATTCTAATGTATCGTAAGTTAGTAAAACATAGTAAATTAATAATGTAAATTTGTAACATTAGACGAGCGAAAAATAAATCGATCGAAATCAAACGAACAGTTAAAATACGATTCTCTACTACTTTCCACGATCTAGAAGTCGTGTTGGAAGTTCGACGCACGAAATACGCGTTTTGCATTCGCATTAGAAACTCGCTTACCACGGAACTAAATTCGCTTTCCCGTTTATGCATACGAATGCTAGACACTCAGCCAAGATTACTGTCACTTCGAGAAATCGAAGATAAAGAAGTTCATTTACTGGAATTTGGAATCTTTTTTCTTTCATTTTTCGTAAATCTTCCCATTGTTCTAAGTCATACGCTTGTGAAAACTTGTACGGTGATTATTAAAGTTTTTGTTGTTGTTGCATTAATTAATTATAAAACAAAAAATGTTTTATTTCATTACTTTATAAAGCCTTTAGGAATTTTTTTTTTAAATTGACAAATTTTTCACAATGAATTGACAAATTGTTTTACAATTGATAGACAAATTCATTCTTCATTGAACTAATCACATACTATTTGTATTTGTTTTGGCTGCATCGTCAAAAACTAATCCATAGTTTAGAACCTTATTTACGGTGTGGAACTGAGTTTATCGCCTTAGGAGTATACTTTCTCTGCGAAACGTAGCGTAATATTTTTATGCGACCACAAGTGAAATCTTGTTTGAGGAGTTAGGACACGGAAGAAAAAAGATTATTAAAGATGACAAGGGCATTGAGAACGTTAATTAACTTGGATCGTTATTATTCTATAAATTAATTACAAATCATAGACAAATATCTATTCGTTTGATTAATAATTTGATTTCTTATCTATTCAATTAAAAAATTTTACTACCTAATTATATTAATCATTACGTTAATTTATTTGTGAGTAATTAAATCTATTTTTTTTTGTAGCTTTAACAAAACGAAAAACGAAAAAACCGTCAGTAATCCTTTTGTTTTCTACAGAAACAATTTTTGTTTAAATTAAAAATCGATTTTCTTTTTCTTTTACTCTTTTTCTTTAGACATCTCCGTGTCTCTCGATCAAACCAGAAAATAAAAAAATAAAAAAGTATAAAATTACAAAGAAAAATATCCGGTAGGTTAGCAGGAAATTCTATTAAATATTCAGATACAATAAGTCATTAACTTAGAACGAGGATATTATCGGCTGTCATAAATCGTAGATTTTCGATGACTTTTAAAGTTATCCTACGATAATAAACCATTTCCGTCGTGTATTATTCATCTTCTTGCATAATCTTCCAACTATGTCGTCTATCTTCGAATCTTCACAATTTTTTATTCCCGAGTTGGCAAAGAATATCTCTACTATCCTCATTATAACATAATAATTTATTTTAAATTCAATTGATTTTAAATCAGACTTAAAACACTTCAATACGATCAATAAAAAAAATTATCGAGAAGAAATGTCAACGTTATCCCAAACACCTAATAATACAAACGACAAATCAATTACAAATCATTTTTATGACACGTACTAGAAATAAATTGCTATCGTATATAATTAATTCAATCGAGTGGGAACTTTCGGACGTAAGAAACGAAAGAAAGGGAAAAAGAAAGAAAGAAAAAAGAAAAAAGAAAAGGATCCGACTGATCTATGGATCTATAGAAAACCTCCAGACAAGAAAATCATTATACTTTCCGATCGATACCAAAACGGAAAAAAAAGAAAATTGAAAAAATAAAAAATGGAAGTGTCCTACTTGTACAGTTTGCAAAAGGTACATGCGCGCACACACACACAGACAGAAGAGTCGACAAAAACGGATGCGTGGTAGTATAATACAAAGAAGGAGAGGGCGGTGCTCGCAAAATCCCACACGTTCTCGTGTCATTTGCCGCTCGATGATTTCCCAATCAGTGTGGCGGACGTAAGACAAGCGAACCGCTTGTCTTAATACGTATTTGTGAATACACGTGAATAGACACACACGTGCCCTCGCGCGCACATGCATACATACATACATAGACAGATACATACATACACATGATGTTATTGCCTTTCTCTAAGCTCGAGGCTGCAACTGCAACGACAGCTGCACGCTTATCCGTGTCTAGAGGCTGTCTCTGGATCACTGAGAGAGTTTCTACGATATAGATATATCTATATTTAAAGCCTCGCCTCTTAGTCTCTCGAATCTATCAATAATGTACACGAGTATTTATGTAAGTGTATCGTGACAATGATAATCGCTTAATATGTGCCCTAGTTGTAGGTAATCGTTTTTTCTTCTTGTAAGATATATCATTGTTTAAATGCTATAAAAGAGAAAGAAGGATTATATATAATACAGACTGTATAGACTCTCGAAATATTTCCAACGGAAAGTGAAAACTGACGAGTTACTGGAAACGAGAAAGATTCTTATTCTATGTATCTATGTATCATTATTTCTCTGATACACATTAATCTTTTTTTTTTTTATATTAATAATCATTATATAATATTAATTGTATTAACATTGTTTAACTTGTAAATTATTAGTATCGACAAACGTTCTTTCTTCTTTTTCTAATTTTTTTTATCGATATCTTTATTTCATATGTAAAATACACTGTACCATAAAATTGTTATCCTATCTATTTATCTCTCTTTTTCTTATTAATTCGTTCTATCTTGTCATTAAATTATATCATTTATATTTATAATTTTTCTTTTTGTTTTTTGAAACTTACTAGGTTATTACCCTAACTTCGACAAATGTTTTCTCTTCGTTACATTTTTATCAAAAGCGTATAACGCGAGATCTTTATCCTATTTATCTATCTCACTTTCTCTTCTCATTGATATCAAATATTATTTCTATTTACAATTTTCTGTGAGTACTGAGTATTGACTTAGATTCAACAAATATTCCACTTTTGTCACATTTTTATCAAACACGTATAACATGTCATACCATGAGATTTTTATTTTATTTATCTATCGCTCTTTCTTTTATTATCGATATCCTATTATCGCGATTATTATTTTTATTTGGATATAATATTGAAATAAGAGTTCGCTGCTCTATTTTCAACAAATATTTTCTCTTTACTTTTTATCAAATATCTATAACACAAACTGTGTCCGGACATAAATATTTAACTAAATATTTATTTTTCTCTCTTTCTCCCTCTTTTTATCAAGTATTCTCTAATAATTCGATTTCGTTCATCATCGTACAATTTCACATTCCACTTTTCAAAATATATAACTTCTAGCCTGTTTTCTTTCTCAAAGGAAGATTCAATGGAAACGTTAGCTATCATTATTTTATTATCTTATTGTCCTAGAAAATAAAATATAAAAGAAAAAAGAAAAAAACCAAACAAAAAGAGGAAAGAAATGATTGGAATGTTCGTAGAGAGCCACGTTCTATTCTCCCTTCTCCCCTTTACTTCCCTGACCTGCCCCTACTCTCTTGCTCCTTTTTTTTTCTTTCGTTGACTGCGCGAAATCTTTATCGTCGTTACAGTTCGTCGAGTTCCCCGATTTACACGCCAAAATCATGCGATTATTCACGCTCATTAGCCCTCATTTTCTTCTTAGTATTTCTATTGTCGTCATTATTGTTATTATTATTCTTATTATTGCTTATGATAATGATGGTGCTTCTCGATATTAATTAGCTAGTTCGCGTTCAAACATATCGAAACATTCTCTCTCTCTCTTTCTGCCTCTCTCAAGTTTCTAATCTTTAAAAAAAAATTCAGTTAACAATGAAGCAAGGAAAAATAGAAAAGCTAGAAAGTCTATTCCTCGAGGACAAATCTTGTCCTCGTTAGATTCTTTGATCATGCCGCTTTATTAAAAAAAAAAAAAAAGAAAGAAAGAAAAAGAAAAAAAATTCGATAAATTTTCATCGACTTATAAAAGAAGCGTGTTCGCATACATACATACACACACACACACACACACACACACACACACACACAGAGAGAGAGAGATACACGTGTTATATACATATTTCCGACACTTGCAGAGAAAGCATCAAACGAGTTCATCCTTTCGCAATACTATATTCCTCGTTCTTTGAGACTGTCATGCAGTAATTAAACCATCCAAATGATTATACATGATAGTTACTAACAGGCTTATGCTGTTACTTCTTGTGAAAGATACTTCTTTTTGTATAAGTGTTTCCTACTTCTAAATGTGATTGATAAGATAGAAATTACGAGTTACATTAATTTAATCAATTTCATAGATTTATGATTTATTTATCTTTACATTTAACAGATATGAGAGATAATCGAAAGATTTTATTTATTTTATTCTTGTTATCTGAAAAAAAGAAAAAGAACCAAAATTAAGATTAAGAACATTTCAAGTTTAATTGATCGATATCCAATATAATAATATTAAAAAAAAAAAAAAAAAAAAAAAGAAGAAAAAATCATGCACACAACACGAATTCATTAATTTTACAGATATAATAAGAAAACAATTTATTTTGTAACAAGAAAATTAAATTAAATCGAAGAACGAAATAAATATATGTGACTTTCAAAAGTTGCATACTGTTATAAAGAGACAGAAAAAGAGAAATAGAGAGAGAGAAAGAGTAGATAATCCTTTATTACGTATTTGTTACGTATTTTAATCGAAATAATGCAACGAGATTCTAAATAACGGTAACGATTGGAAGAAAAAAAAAGAAGATAGAAAAAAGGAAATCGTTTTTCAATCGATCGAAAAGAATATGAAAGTGAAACGTTCTAAGCCTTGTTACGTCCGGTCTATCGTAATCTTTCAAGATGAACTCGATAACGTCGAAAAGGTACGATCGATCCTATCGTTCTATACTTAAGATTTTAAAGACGTAAGTTTCGAAGAAAGTATCTCGAATACTTTATGTGTATCCTATTTGCAATTATCGTATGCCAAGCCCAATAGACTTTTTGTCTATCCGTCGAATCGATCGATTTATCGTCCTTGGAGAATGTCATTAAATAGAAAGAGAAAGAGAGTGAAAGGTCGATACGCCAACGTTCGTAATATGACTCGTGTATTGCTCTTCGAATTTTCTCTCTAATATGACGTTAGAAGCAATGATTATTGTCCAACAACGATCGACCTTTGAACTACCTTCGAAAGAATTCAAATCGATCGATCGATCGATCAAACGTTATTGCATTGATCTTACTTTCGTATTTCTTCGGACAATGATTAATAAATATTCTTAAATTTATAAATTTCTGAATGTTAAAATGTGAACTGATGCTTCTTTTTCTTTTTCTTCTTTTGATTCATTTGGAAAATTGATTGTGATAGAAAATAATGATCGATATTTCGTATAATGGTCTTTACTTTTTTCTTATCTGTATTGAGTCATTTCTTTTCCATTGTATCTTTCATACAAGGATTATAAAATTTAAATTAAAACTTCTAACTGTGAAACATAATGTGTACTTTCATTTTGATTTATCTACAGAATCGATTATTAGAAAAATAATAATCTCATTAAACGCATTCTCTATTCTAATCAATAATGAGCAAATATCAAAGCATCCTACGCATTGCATGATGCAAATATCGAGGACGATACTTAACTCGACTTATAAACTTAAACACACACGCATACATACATATGTACGTCCTACACATTTTCTAATAATCATTTGAATACAAAGATACTTAAATCGGTCTTTTTAACGCAAGTTAAAAGGTAAAATCATTCAGGTGAAAAGTGGAACGTTTATCGATCTTTTTAACGACCATCGCTCGTTAATTTCTCGCCTCTTAAGGAAAATAACGAGTCTCTCGTTTGAAAAATTTCTCGTTTGTTCATGCGGACTCGTACGCAAAATTAGTATAATTACATATTATTAATTACTTAACAAATGCTTTCAAGGTGTACGATTAATTTAATTAACTGCTTGAAAAGAGATTGTTAAATTTCACGTTACGTTATCGTATGTGGAAAAAGAAAAAGAAAAAAAGAAAGAAAGAACTATTTATATCAGGGAAAATAATTGTTGCATTCTCTTTATACTTCCGATATAATTAATTAAATTTGATTTGATTAAATATCCATGAAAATTACGTTTGGAAACTTTCATGTACTTAAGTCACAGAAATATTCAGAAACCTTGTTGAAAATTAAACCTAAATGTTTATAGGCTGAACGAAGCAATGTTTTCAATTTGTAAGTTAATATACAAACGTATGTGTATGAATAAATAAAGAAATTAATATACTAATTATTAGTCTGTGTGTGATATCACAATTTTTTTTAGCAATTTTTATCGATCATTTTCATAAAATACATACGACATACATGCATACACATTAAATATTCTACTTCACGCGATCTATCGTAAATTATTTTCGCTTCTCATGAAAATAACGAAGCAACAATACGATATCGTATCTTTTTCTCTCTCTCTTTCTCTTGGTCACGTTATTTCATACATCGTGTGAAATTCGAAACGAATCTAGAAAATAATAATGAACGTCCTCGTTCGTTGTTGGTGTCGTAGACTTCATAAGGGAGGCGCGAAACTCACGATGCGTTAATTAACCAAAAGATTTGTTAACCGACAACCGAAAGGATGTTACTTAACAATTTCACCGGCTATAAGAACGCGAAGACATCTTCGTCTTCGACTTCATCATTTTTATCGTCGTCTAAATTATTATTATTATTAATAATAATAATAATAATAATAATATTACTATTATTATTATCATTATTGTTGTTGTTGTTATTGCTCTTATGTTACTTAATTATGAGCTAATTACTCGCATCCTCGGAATTTCGCAGGTGTAACAAAGAAACGAGATCCGTCACGAATTTCCATTTCGTCACTACACACACTCGACATAGATGTTACCTAAAAGATATCTCAAGTAGATACTCCGATGTAAAAAAAAAAAAAAAGAAAGAAAGAAATGAGTGAGAAAAAGAAAAAATATTTTTATATCTCATTGTGATTATATCGATCTCTGAAATCATCTTAAATTAGTCATCTTTCTAAATCTATGTACTAACTTAATTGACTTGTTAATTAAGAATGATGAGTTAACTTGTAAGATTTCATTTTTTATGATAAAAGAATATTCTTATGAAAAAGAAGAAAAAGAAACGAATGAGAAAAGAAAAGAAGATTTTTACTCTTCATTGCGATTGTATCGATTTTTGAAATCATCTTAAATTAGTTATTTTCCTAAGCCCATGTTACTTTTATATATATATATGTATATGAATGAAAAATATTTATATATTAATTTTAATTAATTATAATAATAGTTAATATTAATTATAATTAATATTATATTAATTTTACAATATATAATATAATATTAAAATTTGCTAACTCGTGTTAAAATGTTAAAACTTGTAAGAACAAATTGAATGATCTCTAATTTTAAAACTTGTTCACGTATTAGTAATAGTTTCCATTGCAAGGTCATATTTTACATGAACGTTCTTTCTAGTTCGCGTATTTAATCGATGTCCCGTGTAAGTACACGTGATCATTTCTAAAACAAAAACTCCATTGTACCAACTATCAATGAATATATCATTCAATAGCAAATTACGTAACTTGGTTTCATGGTTACAGTTACGTAGCTCCAGAGACGTCGTTAATCGATGAATCATGTTATAATTAGAATTTTAGATTAGATATGTATCATATGTAGAAAGATTTAACAAATTAATTCCGATTGGAAGAAGTAAATTCTACTTGTACTTATATATTTTTGATTTCATTGATCGGTGAAGCTCGATATTCTCTACAAAAATGTATTATAACGTACGTACGTCCGTCAAAAAATTATTAATTATTAAATTATTATGAAATATTTTAATTTAAATATTGCTAAGAAAGCACGTGGAAATGCGATTAAAATGTAGTAAAAATAGTACAAGTTACGAAAAAGTCTTTCGAGTTTTCATTTTCGTACATTATCGGTTATTAATAGATATTCTATTCATTATTTTAAATAAACAAAATTAAATTTACATAATTATAATAAAAATTAAAGTTATTTCATTATAGTTATGTTTCAATTAAAAAAGAAGAAAAAATTTTGCGAAAATAATTACATGAAGAAAAAATTTATTTTAAAAAGTTATTAAAAATTCGATTTTATTATAACAATAGTATTGCATTATTTAAATAAATAAAGAATAAAATTCACTTGAAAACGGTATTTGTTTCATGTTTGTACGACTTTTCGTTCCGAAGATATCGCCTTCGAAAGATTTTCATTCATAATTCACATACTACAGCTGTTCGTAGTAATAGTATAGTAGTAGTAACTTAATCAGCTGGGATGCGTAAATTCTCGGAATTTATATAGGTCAGTGTGTCACTGGGCCAATTTGAATGAAATTATATAGGTCAGTGGGTCAGTGGGTCAGTGTGAACATCTTCCCTTTACATGGGAATATCTCCGGAACTAAAAATCATAGAAACTTGATTCAAATACCATTTTAAAGGGCAAATTTTTCTCTATTTTTTACTCTATTAAACAAATTAATTTGTTATAAACAAATTAATTTGTTATAAACAATTTCCATAAATAAATTCGTACGAATTAAATCCATCTCATTTTATCTCAAAAAAGAACAACTGAGATCACGACTGATTTAAAAAATTGCAATAAATTAATAAATAATTAATAAACAAATTACTCTTTTTATCAAAGAAACAATTTTGCTGTACATAATCGATAGTCGCATCTTCTATTTACATGGAAATATCTTCGAAACTCAAAATAGAATTTTCTTTATCTTTTTCAAGGTATTGTTAATAATTAATCAAGAATTTGTTATAAACAATTTGTTATAAACAAATTTGTATGAGCAAAATTCATTTTATTTTAGCAAAAAAAAAAACAAAATTTAAGATTGTGACTGAATCATAAAATTACAATAAATTAATAAATAATTAATAAACAAATTACTTTTTTTTACCAAAAAAACAATTTTTTGCTACATTATCAATAGTCACGTTTTCCATTTACATGGAAATATCTCTGGAACTTAAAATAGAATTTCCTTTATCTTTTTCAACGTATTGTTAATAACTAATCAACAATTTGTTATAAACAATTTTTATCAACAAATTCGTACGAACAAAATTCATCTTATTTTAACAAACAAACAAAAAAAAAATTTAAGATTGCGACTGAATCATAAAATTACAATGAATTAATAAATAATTAATAAACAAATTACTTTTGTACTAAAAAAAAAAAAACAATTTGTTTATGTATACCTTATTCATGTATACATATAAAAATATACTTATAGTATTATTTATAATATATATAATGATATATAATATTATTTATGTACATACATAAATATATATACGTATAATATTATATAATTATCTATATTATATATTATACTTAAAGCATTTCACGATCACGTTTCATTTTATATAAAGTAACCACAAAGGGCTGATTAGAAAGTCTGACGTGGACCACCGGTGGCTCACGCGGCATTCACCGTGCTAATCTTCTTCCGTTTCACGCTTGTATCACGATGCGCAATTGAGATTAGAACTCTCGAATGTCGAGAAACGCCAAGGAGGAAGTTATTAATAGAAAAAAAGAGAGAGAGAGAGAGAGAGAGAGAGAGAGAGAGTGCAAGGCGTATTTTACGGTACGGTAATAATACATAGGTAACTATAAACCTAAGTTTCCGTTACATCCGGTTCTCGCGTGATACACAGCAACGAAAGTGGAGAAAACTTCCGTTCAACTTCACTTTCAGGATGATTTCCCAGTGATACGTGCGATTTAGTTCGTCAAATCATTGGATCTATGAATCATTAGATCCATTAAATCGATTGATCAATTATAGCCTCTAATTGTTATCGAATTTTCTATGCATTAAACATATTAAATAGTATCATTAAATAGTTATCAACGGAAAATAGATTAAATAATAAATAAATGTCGATAATAATAATCGAGACTTAACTGACAGTTTCTAAAAACAGTTTCAAGTTCATCAAATCATTTGGTCTAGAAATAGATTGATTATATCCTCTAATCACTATCAAATCTTCTATGCATTAAACATATATAGTATAATTGAAATTTTAACATTATCTTTCACTCTCTCTCTCTCTCTCTCTCCCCCCTGTTTCTTTCTGTTTTTTTGTTTCTAGTTAATTAAATCAATTCATTATCAACAGGGAATGGATCGCAAAATAAAAAGGCGTCGATGATAAAAATAATAATAATAATATTCATTATGATTATTATTATTATTATTATTATTACTATTATTATTATTACTATAATTATTAGTATTGAAGCTCAACCATCGTTGATAACTTTTAAAAGCACTTTTAAAATCGACCATTTCAAAGTATACTTTCTCCTTTATAGATAGGCCATTAACGTTTCACACATATATATGTATATAATCCTGCCCCATAATCTCTCTTTTCGTTTCTCTTTCCCGTCGTTTTAAAACGATTGAAGTCGTCTTAAAATTATAAGAAGATTTAAAAGAAGTAAAGTAGACTCATCTTGGGCGCAATTTAATGGCAATCTTGCACTCCCTATTTTCTTTGGATCATCAACGTACTCTTATTGTGACTTTTTCAACAACGGAAATGGGCACTTACATACATATATCTTAAACACCTGTCGTCTTTCTTGTTGTTGAACATTTTTGTCGAAACTTGAAGATCTCGCTTAGATTTTATTATCTGGAAAAAAGAAAAGAAAAAAATTATAGTTCGCCATCTGTACAAGTTTTAATGATACGTGAAAGTAAATTTTTTAATATAATCTTATGATCTTTCGCAATGTTAATTATACAAAATTAAAAAAAGCGGAATTAATAATAATAAAATAAATCGAATATATAGGATTAAAAAAAGATTAAAAAATAGCTAAACACAACTCATGATTAATTTGTTCCTTGAGAATTCCTTTCTCACTATTTAAAAAAAAGGAGAGAAAAAGAAATGGTGAGCACATACGACTTGTCGCATTCATTATCGCGATTGCGTCTCATACAAACGATCGATCGATCGATCGATCGTAACTTTACACGATTCGAATCCAATCTAAATCGATATAATTTCGACACAACGTTATACCAAGCTAGTCGCATTCTCTGAAAAGGTCTCCCACGATGTCGGCGTAACTCCGTGACGAAACAATCGAATCATGGGCGTCTCGAACTTCGTACGATTTATTATGCAATTCTACATTGAATGTAGAGTGGCAAACATAAAAGATCAAAAGTGAATTTGTTATATAAATATTTAGTAAAAAAAAAAAAGAAAAAAAGAACAGAAACAGAAAAATAAAATCGACTAAGAATAAATAATTTAACACGATAAATAATATCATATAACTAATAACATAAGTCATAACAATTTAAAACGTACAACATATTGTTAACAAATTCAAAATCGAAAATAGATCGATATTTATTTCTTTTTTAAATTTGCATAACATTAGATAAAGTTACGTTAAACAGAAAAAAAATATTCTATCCAATAAATAAAAATAATCAAGGTATGAAAATTTGTAAGATATGCAAATGCATACATGCAAACATATGCACCTACTTATTACAATTCTTTCACGTATACGAAATTCCTCTTTGTTAAAGTACGTAATCGATCGAATAATAAAGTGTTTTTATCGTTGAACGATCAAGACACGATCGAATGATTTTGCAAGCCAACTATAAAAGAATACTCTTGGTGATCGAAAGTCTCCATAAGTCTCTTTCTCATATATGCAATCGGACCAACTTCCTAGTAGCAATGACATAATGCTTGACCGAGCCGAGAATGTACGAAAGGACATCGGATATATTCGAAAGAGAATGCGAAAGTCTTCCGGTATGGGATGTCGAATGGAACGGAGTGGAATGCCTTGTCGACGTGACTGAAAGAAATGGAATGATAAAAAAGAATAAAATAATATTTCGCAAAGAAAATTGATAAATAAAAAATATTAAAACGAAAATAAATTTATAAAATGTATAAACGTTTTATATCTCATATAAGTTTCTATAATGATAAAATCAAATACTAAGAAAAAACTATACAAAGTTATATTTAAAATATGAAATAAAATATCTCTAATTCCTTGCACGTCACGAAAGATCATAAAACGAAAAAGAAAAAGAGAGAGAGAGAGAGAGATCGTGCGATCTTTTTTGTCCATGACACAGTAAAGACGCACCATAAAATACTGCAACTTTTTTGTCCAATTTCTATAAGTATAGTTACAAGAATTTACGATAGCACTATGACATCAATTACAAGATTCATCCTTGTTCGATATATGACAACCTTATTATATTTAATTGGTCTATAAAAATAATGAGTTGAAATTGTTAATATTTTATATTAAAATAAACAGCACCCTATTCAGTAGTTTTTTTTACTAAAAAAGCCGTCATTATTTATTGACCAACCTAATACCAAAAATTCCAACACTAGTTATTGGCCAACCTAATACTTGCATAAAGCAGACAAGGAAGTTATTATCCTTATCAACGTCATCATATGATATATATACATATATACAAATAATGATATTTATCAGCCAATCTAATACTAAAAATTCCAACACTACTTATTGGCCAATCCAATGCTACCATAAAGCAGATAAGGAAGTTATCAATATCCTTATCATTATATATATATAGATATATGATGACGCCATTATTTATCGACCAATCTAATACCAAAAATTCCAATATAACTTATTGGCCAATTCAATATTTGCATAAAGCAAACAAGGAAGTTATTATTATCCTTATCGACGTCATCATATAATATATATATATATATATATATATATATCACTCGTTATAATGGTAAGGCGTATCGAAGGATAGCCGGATCTAATATTCATTATTCAATCGCGGAAGATCCAAATGGCGATGTGACTGTTGGCGTCGTTCTACATGGCCGAGAATGGCGTTTATCGTATAAAGGTTGAAGAACTGTGGAAAGCGAGACTTCATATGCAGGGAAAGTTAGTTTTAAACCTCCACGTGAAACTTTTCCCACGAGTTTTGCTTTCAACGTTTCCTATGCAATAACGTTGTTTTACTCTCGATCGTCGTCCATGGAAAGGATCTAAATGAGAATAAATGGGTACGACCTCGAATTTACGAGCGACGCCTATTTCAAGAGAATGCTCCCTCATCTGATGAAAGAGTTTAATGCCCCGTTCTCATTAATATCCTTTCGTTAGTATAGGTTTATCGTAAGAACGAGATTCGTCAAAAAGATCGATACTTTGAACTTTCTAAAATCTTTTATAAATCTTTTATAATCATTCGTACGATAGATATTTCATTCGCGAGGAATAAAAACCATTTCTTGATATTCATCGTAAATAAAAGAAATAAATTAATAAATAAATAACTAATTTTATAGATACTAATGCGTTATTTAACATATAAACAAAAATGAATATTAATATATCTATTGTTATAATAATCATTATATAACAATATATTATGTAGTACAAATCTACGTATAAATAATTATTAAAAAGCGAAGAAATTTTTCTTTACAGGTCTATTGGCAGTTTCCGCCGAAAAGGAGACAGTCTCGAATGTGGCCGAAAAATCATCGTCGTCTCCCACGGCGAGTGCAGATGACATCGTCATGCTAGAGATCGACGTAAAAGAACCTGCTAAGAGATCACCTATATCAGCCAGTGGCGTGTATGGAGCATCACCAAGTCAATACGTTATTCGACACGGTGATGATGCTCAAGAGGTGAGAGGTTCCTATAACTCACGAAATCCTGACGATCTTTTCAGTGTTAATGAGTTACGTAAATTTATTATAACGAAGTGCCATAATAAAAAAAAAAAAAAAAAAAAAAAAAAAAATAGAAGAAGAAAATAAAAAACCTCACACGAAACATGCAACAATATAATGAAATAGATACATATAAAAGTATTCCAATTAACGTTTTTCGTATTGTATTTTCTTCTCCATATTAGACATCGTACATGTAACCAACCGAATTAACTTTTACACATCTATTCTCCAAATCGACGATCTGACGATCTTAGGGTAACTAATTATTCCTTGTTTCCCATAATAAGGATTACATGGTCTTTTTGCATCATGAGAATCGGGTGTATATGCAGAATACCGTGTTAGCTCTACCTCTTGGAATGCGTTAAAACGAAGTAGTTGAAAACGGATAGGTGAAAGTCAGGTATTCGACTATGTCAGCTGATTCGCGAGCAGACAATTTTATCAAATGTCAATAATCACTGAATAAGAGAGAGTGAGTGAAATAGAGGGAGGAGATAGATAGAGAAAAAGAGAAAGAGACAAAGAGAAAAAGAAGATACTATACGATAGATTAGTTTTTATACAAGGATCTAATTTTTTTATACTGTGATCGATAATCGAGGTTAAGGTTGGTTATTCAACCAACACGGATTCACGGATTAATGAATAAATGATATCGACCGGGAAACAATCGATTTAAAACGCATTGACGTATTCATCTCTCACCATCTACAAGAACAGTAAAGTTACATGTAACAACTAACGTCATTGTCGTCGGTCAACCGTGACCATTGGCCGCCTATCACTTACTAACGTGGTGACTGACTAATCATGGATAGAATATTATTTTTTTATTTTCCTTTTATTTATTTATTTATTTATTTGACTTTTTTTTTCGTTACTAATAGACTATAGAGAGAAAGAAAAAAAGATACAATACAATTATTTTGCTTTAATTTGCTAAGATAGAAATTAGAAGAGAATAAATAAAATATATTAGCTAAGATAAAGACATAATTTAACATTAATTTTAATGAAACAATAAGTAATAAATAATCAATATATTCATATATATTTTTATATTGTATTACTATATAATAAACATATAATAGGGTTATATTATATAATATATATTTATGATTATATTATATATTATATTGTATAACATTCTTACATACTTATATTTACATTTGTACATATATAATGAAATCTAATATTAATTTAAATGAAGAAATAATCTAATCGAACGATCGACTTGATGAAATAATAAGTAATAAATAATCACGTTCGATAATATCATATTATCATTTGAATTACGGAACTTAAACGTTTAAATAAGTAGTGCAAAATGGCGTAACAAAATGTATATACGTAGATTTTATAGTTGCACGTTGAGGATAATGAGAGATTGTAAATTCCGGAAGAGAGGGGACTCTCTCTCTTTCTCGCTCACACACATACACACACACAGTTAGTAGCCTTCGAATATTGTTTCTCTCTCTTTCTTTGCGTTATATAGGCGTATCAATTTCCAGCGTGCAAGACAAGAACAAAAGATTTTCAGTTCATAATATCTAACACGTAGACTAAACTTGGTGTCTGCACGTGCGTCGGTGGACATGGCTATAGAGAAGGAACTCATTTTATACGGTTTAAAAAGAAAATCACATGTATTCTTAGAAAGGAAAATGCTACGTACGAAAAACATAGGAAAAGAAAATTAGAAAATTATTACATTTGTAATTGCACACTAAATGTGCAAAGGAGGATTATATTTCCTTCATTTAAGAAAGAAATTCGTCATGGTCTACTTCTCAAATTAATTCATATCTTGAAAGTTTATATACATACATATATATATATATATTTTTTTTCTAAATATATACATTAAGTAATACTAAGAGATTTTATAAACTAAATTTTCAACGCCCGTTGTAACAGAGTTGACAAATTGAAAAAAAAGAAAAAAGAAGTTCTTCGAAGAATATCTCAATCGATGTAGGTCCATCCGAAAGATGAAATATTTTTCATGCGAAATAGAGAGAGAAAGAGAGAAAGAAACACGTTAAACTTTGTGGCAGCTGTGTGTGGTTGATTCGTGATCGCTGAACAGAGCGTTAAATGTTCGAACACGATCCTGTTGCCTTCTTGCATAACACGAGCAAGTTTTGCACGCCTTCTAATCGCGGCGACCTAAGATAGAACCGGTAAAACCACACCCAACACAGCTGACTGAGAGAACAAGTCCTTCTGTTACATACATAGCTATTTTATCAAATGCTACTTACGGTCGTTTCGTTTCGTTTCGTTTCGTTTTCCATCCAGTCGATCGTACGGCCTTGTCTGTACTGTTATATACTGACTACGATGACTCACATCGAACGAAGGAGAGACTGTGTTTACAATTTATAGGTCATCGACTCATCCTTTTACTAAACACAACAACATACTCTTTCACCTATAACGAATACTCTCTCGATAGACGACCTATGATATAATCGTCTCTTAACCTTTACGGCGAGATCAAGTTCATTACGACCATCTTCCACGAAAAGATTACGTCATTACAATTCCTCTTTTATTATTATTTGGTATGGCTATCATCTTAATGAATTGATCCTTCGTTTATATATAACACTACGTATGTAGCTTGGTATTTTTCTTTACATTTTACTTTCTATCTAATAAGAAGAAAAACAACATCGAGACTTTCCGCGATAGAAAATCATTAGCATTAAGATAGGAAACATGCCAAGTGGTTATGTAAATTGTGATAAAAAAAAACTTGATAAGAAAAATAAGATCTTCCTTGACTTTCGAAAATGGAATAGTCTTTGTATATTTTTTATCTCGCTGAAGTGAAATTTCACCGATGATTACATTTAAAGATTAATATAACATTACTATTAAATCCTGATATAGCTTAGTGTAGTGATTCACTAAAAAGTTAAATGAAATAAAAAAAAATATATTAAACAAAAAAATATAAAAGAACATTGATTTAACAACGTATATTAATTTGTAGCTCTCACCGGAATATCTGTCGGTACTGCAGCAGTATTCGCAATCGCAGCCGCAAACGTTCGGACCATCAACTGCAGCGCCACCGCCCCAACGCAGACCATTGCCAGCTTATGCTAGACAACAACAACAATTGCAACAAGCCTATCACAATTATCGAAAACCTACCGTAGTACCGCCAAGACCTCGAGCTCAACTTCATCCTCAGGCTTTAGCTCAGGCTGAAGTAACAGCTCAATTACAAGCTCAGATCGAAGCTAGAAATCGTGCAGAAGCTATACACACAGCTCGTTTAAATCCAAGTGGTACATCGACTTATCAAGTGGCAGCGTATTCCGAACCGAAATTGGGTACGTTCGAGCAAGAACTTCTTCAATTGGTGTCAGCTAATCAAGCTCAAGAATTCAAGCTCGTTCCGACTCAGCCAAAATCTGCTTTGAAATCTGGCTATGCATCAGAATATTCTCAACAATTGGTAAGTTATCCGAGTCAGTATTCTAAACCAGCAGCAGCAGCATCACAATTACCAGAACAATATCATATCGAAACAACGGCACAACGTTATCAGCAACAGCCGGCAGCAGCTTATCAATCCGTCGAGGAACCAATCCAAATTCAATACCAACCAGTGCAGTCGCTTCCGATTCAAACGAAAGAGTTCAGACCTTCTCCTCAATACCAATATGCCGAGGATCATAGTAATCTGAAAGCCCAAGCTGAAGCCGAAGCTATAGCTAGAGCTCAAGCGCACGCTCAAGCTCAAGCTTTAGCTTTCCAGAAGGTTGCTCAAGCTGCTCACAACAAACATCAGCAGGAAGCTTTCCAACAGATTCAAATTGTAAACGAACGTCATAGACAACAAAGTGCTTTGGAACAGATACAACAGGGTACTCAGATCAGTGACGCAGGACGAGCTCATATCGAGGAACAGTATCATCCGAAAAATCCAGAGGCTGCTTACAGGGCACGTTTGAAGGCTCAAGCTCAAGCGGAATTAGCCGAGGCTAGAAGAGCTCAAGAAGCTGCAGAATATAAGGCTCATTCTGACGCCATATTGAAACTTCAAGCACAACAGCAGGCTCATCTTAAAGCTCAAGAGGAAGCCCACAGAAACGCTTTGAATTTTGAGAAGAATCAGTTGCAAGCACAGGCTCAAGCTCAGGCTTTGGCACAAGCTCAAGCCGAAGCATTGTATAAGGCTCATCAGCAAACACGAGCCAAAGCGAATAGCGAGGTTGTTGCAGTGGCTAGAGCTCAAGCGGAAGCTAGAAAACAAGATCCCGACAATACTCCGGTAGTTCAATATCTCTTACCCAACAGTACACCTCTCCCATCTCCAAACAGTTACTACACTAGCGATGAAGTACAAAAGTATCAAGCTTCTGGATCATCCTACGTTCCGAGATCTGTCCCAAAAGACGAAGCACCTCCCTCCTTAACCGAGGAACTCCAACCTACGATCACTCAGCCTCGACAAACTCACAAATTAAAGATACCAACTGCCTCGCCATCCTCTGTTTACGTGTCTCAGTCAGGTCTATTAAAAAAAGCCCCAATTAAATCATTGACGATTGAAGAAATCATCGATCAGGACCAAATCAATGGACCCCAAGTCGTACGTATTCCTACATCTAAAGGACATCAAACCTTGACTCAAGAAGACCTATCAGCCCTTATCCAATCCGGTTACTCAGTTACTCCCATTCCTCAAACCGTTAAACCTACCCAACAAACTTACATCGGAGAAAACTCATCAGCTGGATATTACTTGAAAAAACAAAGAAATCCAGTTGCTAGGCCTGAATATATCACCTACGAAGATACAATCCCTCAAGGTCGTAAACCAACCAGAAAGAATAGACCAATTTTAAAGCCTCAAGGTAGCGAAGCTGAGGCTAGCGAAAAAGTTACCTATCTGATACCTTTGGAACCAGAATTTGGAACCAAACAACCATTGGTTAGACGTGTTCAAGAATGAAAATCGTATATCTATCGTCGTTCTTATTGTTTTTATCCAACGTTAATGGATAAAATCGGTAATGGAACGAAACCGAAATTGATGATATTAGAAAAAAAAAAGAATTTATACAAATTATCGAAATGATTGAATTGAATTAGAGAGAGAAAAAAAGTCTAAATTATAAAATTCTTGAATGAAGTTTATTATTACCGATAGTATCCATACGTTTTCTTTTTTAAACTATCTTGACACTTCCTTAAACGTTCGTACGCATACAGAGCACAACCATACACGTATAATCTTTCCACCCCCACGTCTCTAATAATATGACGAAATTATATACAAATAGTCCATTTTCTTTTTATATCACCCGCTATGACAATAACGATTATATCATTTGTGGTCACAACTGGTATAACATAATGGCTTTTTTGGATAATTATCTTCCTTGCAATTTCGAGCTCCTATACTTTCTTTTTTTTTTTTTTTTTGTATGCGCGTATGAGTGTATGTGCGTGATTATTATTCTTTCTCTTAAATTGTTTGCTTATACCTTTACACATTTATCCGTTACAGCATTTCGCAATAATTTACTTTCAATTACTATTCCTTGTCGTTCAACTCCGTTCAAACGGATGTTAATTTAATAAATGAAATACAAAATATTGCCAATACATCCATAAAAAAGAACGAGCATAACTCGTTATCGATCAAACATATGACCAATACAGAACATTTTATAAAACTAATCTAAAAGTTTGAACGAATTTGGAAAAAATCTTCTACAAAAATAATGATGATAATTACTATTATTATCATTATTTCTATTATAAATATAATTATAATAATAATTATTATTATTATTATATATCTGTAGATGGTAAGTGTGCTGACGGTGCTGAGTCGGATGATTTATTAATTTATATTCATTTTGTAAATATTAGATTTTTTAAACGAATAAAAATGTTTGAAAATCCATATACTTTATGTCTCTCTCTCTCTCTTTTTTTGATTCCTGCCTACCAATCGAAATAATAACGTAATTGCCCTCTCATATCACCTTTTCATACTCTCGATATTAACTCATGATCCAAAAAAAGGTTTATTTTTTTGATAACACTTGTAATCATAATCTGAAGGATCGAGTCTTTCATTAAAATAATCGAATTTTCGATGTAATTTAAAAGTCCCATTAAATTACCGGTCGTTATTCACCAACGACGCTATTTGTTACTGAACCAATTAATTTCATGACGAAATCAAATGAAATTGATTACATAATATGGCCGTCAAAATATTTCGTGGCAACTAATTGCTATAAAAAGTCATTTCAAAAAAGAATAATAATTTTAATTTTACCATGAGAAAATATAACAAAAAAAAAAAAAGAAAACAAAAGAAATTGGTTTGAAAAAAAATTATTACAAATTATCAATGTAAAAATATTAATTATACGAAGTTGTACTAATTATTTATCTACATAATTAATAATTATTATTATCCATTAGAAAGAGAAATTAACAAAAATTGCCAACATACGATTCGAATTATCCTAAGTTATTTTTAATTAGTTGATTTCAAATCAATTGGTCCATAATAATTTGTCGAAATGGTGTTGATTTCACGTAATTTAATACGCAATTAATAATCTTCTTTATCGTCGATCAACGTTCGCAAGATCATAAATAAAGGAAAGTACATTTGGTAATCTCAAAGCTTGTATCAAAGATAAATGTGCTGCAACGGAAAAAGAGATAAGATCATCTCGTTACACTCAGTCTGATCCAACGAAAGATGCTGCTTCTCTGACTTTCGACGCAAGAATGATACTTACGTATAATCGTTCGATATAAAGGAACACGTTCGAGATCAAAAAGTACATAACACACATGTATATACGTTATATATATACATGATGTTGTATGTGTCTATATACGTGAGCTAAATAATTTTATAATCTAAAAAGAAAAATTAGTCTAACATGTTTCAAAAACGAGTAAAAGATTTTTTAAATAATCTAAAAATTTAGAAACTTTCAGCTTATCCTGTATTTATATATATATATGTGTGTGTAGATACTATATGTATGTATGTATAATACTATATATAAATGTATATATATAAATCTTATATAGAGATTTATCATCAGTTAATTTCTTGTCTAATGAATGGAAACGTTTCGTAGTTACATTAAAGTAGATTTTTAGAGTTGTAACAGCTTCATATTTCGCGTCGATGTAAGTACTATGTACATTGCACGATAAAGCCGGCTTAAAAGAATATGAACTGGAGAATTGTCAGATTATATTCAATATCCGGTTTATAAAGAACAAGGGAGCGAAATAAGGATGACTCGTTCGATTTCACATGTTCGTCGTTATATATATATAACCATGTTATAAGGAAATATTTTCGTTATTTTAATCATTTAAAAAATTATTTTTTACTATTCCTTATTATTTGCTATATATATACACACACACATTTTTTTTAATAACATTATATATATTTTTAATAATAGATATAATTAAATTATATAATTTTATCGTATAGATATATAAATCTAATAATATACGATTCTTTATTCAATTGATCAACGATTTTTATTCAGTATCAAACTTAAAAAAAAAAAACGAAAGTAATAGAGCTAGAACGTAAAAAAATACGTGAAGTTATTTAAATTTCTCTACGCGATCAAATAACAAAGAGATGACGTTTTCTAAAAAAGAAAAAAATACACAAAGAAAAGTAAGACCGGACGGCTTTCACGAAAAACGATGAATGCAATCGGTGCATTTGCGATTAACATTAAAGGAACGCCATTCGAATATTTATTTAGTTCGAAATACGACCAAAGAAAAAATATTTTTTTAGGCCGAGGCAAAATAAAAAAAGAATAAAAAAAAAAGAAAGAGAGGAGAAGAGAGGTTTATATTGTGAGCAGAGCGGCAATTCGAAGATCCTGTATTACGAGAACATACCGATTACACAACGAAGGACAACCAGTTTTCTGGGCGTTAACTTCGCTCCTATACAAAGCCTTCCCGTTCGCGTTTGCTTTACTTTCGGTTTCGGTGGCCACACATATAAAAGAAAGAAAGAGAGAAAGAAAAAAAAAGAAAAGAAAAAAAAAGATAAGAAATGAGATGAAGAGCCAATAACAAAGAGAACGAACAGTAGTGACAGAATGAGGATGATGGTGTCGATCCTTTAAAAGGATTTTATTTTTCATGCATCGAATGATGATCTACCATGAAATGAATTTCGATGCTCCATAAACAAAAGATAATAATGTAAAACATATATACAGATTGGAAGACGATGATAGTGTTATTTTTTTTCTCTATAAAAGATCAAAATTCATATTTTTGATTCTGAGTTATTGAAGTCATTTAGAGTTGAAATTATTTAATAAATATATGTCCATAAATGTTTCCCAATAAGACAAATACAAAGTCTTGCTTTGCGTAAAAGTGATCTAACAGTTTACTCCAGCATGCCATAAGAATTTCTTATTTGCCGCATTCATAATTCTGTTTACAAGTTCTACTATTCGACTAAACTGTTAGACTAAACTATTAGACTAAACTATTACTTCATATGCCCCCAAAGAAAGTAGTCCAAGGACCCATTAAATATTTTTTTTTTTTTCTTTCCTTTTTCTTATGTTCACATCAACTTTCAATGATTGTAATTCTGGTAGAAAGCAATTACGAACATATATTTATAGAATAATTTCAATTCTAAATGACTTCAATAGCATGTTCTTAATGTATGGACCTCAAATCATAGGATATTCTATATATATTTTTGCACACACACGCGCATACGCTGCTATAGTATATATAATATACGTACATGTCTATATATATGTACATGTAATCAAAAATTTATATACTTTTTATATAAAGATATAAATAAAAAATAAATTAATTTACACTACTTACATGAATAAATTAAAATCTTATAATTTATTAATTAAATTAATTAAAAATAACCTTACTTTATTTCATACAAAATTCTATTTGACATATATGTATATCGTGTATATATTGAAATAGATCACTGCATAACGAAGAACGCTAAAATATTTCCTCTCGATCTAAGATTTAAAACGCTTTCGATGTTAAAAACTAATAAAAAGAGACTTTATCGAGGTCAGTAATCGAACGTCGTAGATTCCTAATATAAAAGTACTTTGGTAATAGATCGAAGGACATTAGATATATCGGTTAAAAATAATATTAAAGGCAAACAAAATTTATCGTACCTTCTAATTCTAATCCTTTTTCTTTCTTCTCTATCGTCTGATCATGATATAATCTTAAATTTCTTCTTTCTTCTTTTCCTCTTCTTCCTCCATTACGTAGCCGAACATTTAATTTCAAAAGAGCAATTACGAATGACGTTGAATTAAATCTGACCTAGAGAAGGTCCTTGTTACTATAATCATAAACAATCACGCCGCGTAGCGGTCTTATTTAAAAACAAATTGTAAGGACGATTCTAAAATTCATTTCTATCAACTTTAAAAAAACAAATATGAATGATGAAAAAAATAAAATCATGAAAATGAACATAAAATTGAACAAAATTCTTCTTTATTTTTATTAACCTTAAAAAAGAAATAAATAATTAAAAATCTTAGAAATATAAAATCATGAAGAACATAAAATAAAATAAAATTGTCTTTCATTTCTATTAACCTTAAAAACAAATACAGATAAAAACAATCAAGATAAATAAAAAATTAACAATTTCCCTTTGTTTCTATAAACTTTAAAAACAAATACAATTGATTAAAAATAAATCGTAAAAACAAATTTTTATTCGTTCCTATTAACCTTAAAAATAAATTGTTCAAATAAAAAATATATCCAAATTTGTCTTAATTTCAACTAACCTAAGAAAAAACGTAGAAGAACCACGAAAAAAGTACGAAAGTAAATTCACGAGTAAAGAGATTCAACTGTTCGTATCGAATGCGAGCACGAGAGTGAAAGGTAATTTCTTCGTGAGACGAAAATTGAAGTGTAAGTCTTCGCGCGATTACAAGTTCCGATTGATGTTTCCAAATGCATGCCACGAATAATCGTGCTCGAATAACGTGATGGGAATCCATTAACTTACATTGATCGATATCTCTAGCAATCTTGAAGTCACATTATTACACATATTAACTATATTTATAACGCTTCATCTTTCGAATACTTATCGTTCGTAACGCACAATACATACAAATGATCGATAAAACAAAAACATAAAGCAGCGTATATATCAATAAACGATTGACATTTCCATGAAATAAAACGTAATATTATAAAAATACATTCATTAGGTCAATGTCAAGGTTAAGAACTCGATTTTTATAACTTTCTATCCTATATGAAAACGAAAGCTTTCCAATTTACATCAAATTTCTTTCTCACAAATATATAAACTATCGCTTCCATAATTTTTATTTTGGATTTTATTTGGAGAGATAATAAAAACGAATTTTTCGAAGGAACTCGATCGACCTACATACGCCAGACGAAAGAATATATGCATGTATATAAAAAATATATTCACGATTGCATTTACAATTTTATTCTCGTTAAAGGAGCGAAATGTTTTAACCTTTCAATAAATATGTATATGTGTGTACTTATATAAAGTGTAGTCCTTTATTACTATGATCAAAGTACAAGTATAACCTTAAAAACTTTGACGTAGATTAATGATTTATCTCTTTTAAATATTGTTACGATACATATATATTATTACATATTTATACACAAAAAAGGGTTTACGTTAAATAATAGGAATAGAATTTGTCGAATAGACGAGTTTTAAGGTTATGAAGTAAAAGTACAATATAAATTAAAAACGATCAATTACCTGATTAATTACTCAAGCACCTCTTTTTGAAATATAAGATCAAGATCGTTTACTTTCAGTGAAAAGATCTACGTATTTGTGTTTCCACCGATAAATTATTAGATAAGATGGAGATTGCCTGAAAATATTACGAAAGCTGACGATCGCGACGAACAAGGTGAAGATCGATTTCTCGATTGGCGAACTTTCAATGACGATAGATCAACTTCAATCGACCCTCTCGTCTTTGTTTCTCTCGAAAGACTCGAATAAAAGAGTCTCGTCCAATTACAAACATCTCTTCCTTTCACCAACGAAACAGGCGTGGTTTCAATGTTTAGTTTCGTACAATCGAAATTCTATATTCAGAAGGTCAAGGACACGATCGAATTCAAAGAGTACGAATACTAAAAATATTGGAAAAAATACATTCTTTCTTTTCTTTTTTTCATTGCTTCACTGCTCACAAAATCGACCTAATTTATTTTAAAGATAAAAAGAACCGGTTTCTACTTTCATATTAGTGAGTATAGGTTATCTGTTCTTATATACTGATACTCAGATAATGACGATGTAAATTACATAATCTTTGTATCTGATTTATATATGTGTATGAACAAGTACGAATAACAAAATATATTATTCATTTTGAATTTGAAGTGAATATACTATCGTTATATTTTATAAAATTTTCGTAAAAAATTAATACGATTTATCGTATTAGAGCAAAAAAGCGAAAATGAAAAAAATGAGGATCCTTTTCACTTTTTAGGGACAAAGAAGAGAACATAACGTTAGCATTCTGAAATTTACACGAGCTTCCATAGCCATCGAGAGTTGAATTTTAATGAATCAACAAAGAGAAGGCATCGACCTAGTCGAATTCTGGCAGTTTTCACTTTCGGACGATCCCTTGTCAATTCTCTTTGGTATATTGGGTTACCAACACGTAGTCTGTTAATCTTTAAACTAGAATAGTGAAGGTGCGACGCGAGAAGGTGTGGCGTAATCGTTCGAATATGTAAAAATCAGATGACGCCTACTGCTTTTTTTCTTTTCTTTTTTTTTTTTTTTGACCTGCCGTGTCTTCGCATCCTAGGAACACCTTAGGAGAAATTTTGCTAATGAACGTTAAAGTCATGCAATGCGTCCCACAATGATAATCAGATGGATTAGAAAGTGGCTCGTTTCTTCTTCCTTGAATTATTTAAACAAAAAAAAAAAAAAAGATAAAAAATTCTTCAAATATAAAATGTTTTATTAATAAAGGTTACTCGAGCAATGAAGAGTTCGCGTTACAAATAACTTTTGATAAAGATGTGTTTGAAAAATGTTTGCTTGTCTCGTACGATCTTCTATAGACTCTTGAAATATTTATAGTAAGTAAAAAAGTCTGCTTGAAAAAATATTTTTTATCATACACGTATCTTCCGCAGACTCTCGGATTTTTGAAATATTGATGAAAAGTAAAAAAATTTGTTTGAAAAATGTTTTCTTTCCCCTGTATTTTTTCCTTTTTTTTTTCAGGAACGTAAAGAAGTACCGATCGTTTTGGATGTCCGTGGACTAATTAAAAGTTACGAAAGTTGATCGTATTCATCATCGAGAATGACACTAACTTGATATCACGATGGAGGTAGTTTCACGAATATACTCCAAGTAGAAACGACCCAATTCTTGTTGGACCTGTGGGCCTCGTAAACGTGAAAGATGTGGGGTGGGGTCTAGTGGAAGGGGGGAGGGCTGGTAAACCGCCGTCGTGTTTTTTCGTTGGGAGGGGCCCATCGGTACCACCACGTGGACATATAAGCACGGCTGGGTAGCATCGATGGCACACAGTCACTTACTACCCTTTGCTTGCTTCGTGTATCACGAGACAGCGAAGATTCAAACTCGACTTGAGTCTAAACCAATTTCGGAAGGTGATTGAAATAATTTCATTAAAAAATTTCATTAAACCATTTTTATGATCATTTAATTCAAATCACGTAAAAATGTTGTAACAATTGTTTTCAAATGCTTACTCTAACAAGATGATAGTTATTATATAGCTTTACTTAATTTTATATTATAATTATATTTACTATATTTTTAATTTATTTCGTCGAATTATATCTTGTGTCTTTAGAGAAAGTTAAAGAACATTTTGCATGAAATTATTTTTCTAAAGAATATTATTCTAAATTACAGATCTAGATCTTCAAGGAAAAAATAAAGTGAATAATCATCGAGAACGTGATTTGAATTTCAGAATGCAACTGTTCTTGGTGACTGCAGCTTTGCTGCAAGTTGGTCTCTGCGGTCATGTGGCTATTAGGATGCCATATTTAAATCCTGCTGGTGTAACATACGTTAACAGCGTCCCTGAGGAATCATCCCTTGCTTACGCAGCTACTTATCAAACTCAACAACATTACGGAGCTCCCTTGCAGTACGCTGCACCCTTGCAATACGCTCAAGCTGCGATTCCAGCGAAGGTCGAAGCACATCACGTTGGATATGCAACGGCACAAGTACCAGCTGTCGCTGCTGTTCCTTACATCAAACATGTACCCACCGTATCTCACGTTCCCGTTACCAGGATTGAGGCACAACCAGCTGTATTTGAAAAACAGCTTGATGTCATCAAGCCTGCTGTGTCAACGCGTAAAGTAGAGGTCAGAGTAAAAATATAATTGCGATTTTTTTTTTTAATAAAATATAAACAGTATAAGAGTTAAAACGTTTCAAATAAGGTATACGTATCTATATGACTATAAATTAATAATTTTAATAATCTAAAACATAAAATAAAAACAGAAATATTTTATCGTAGATCTAACTAAATTTGATCTAATAATCCTAATAATCACAAAAATGTATAACACAAAAAAGAAAATAACTTATTTTAAATAAGATTGTTTTAATATAGGTACGCCGCCCAGCTATCCAGAAACAATTTTACGATATTGAAGAACGTGTGATCATCAGGCCAGCTGGTTCAGCAGTAGTAGAACTTGACGAACCAACATCGAAATCACAGAAAGGACCTGCCGTTATTCAACCTTTGGCTTATGATTCCATCCACGCACCAATCCAAGTACCAGCACTTTCTCATTCCGTTAGTCCAGCTCCTTTCTTCGTTCCCTCTTCAACTCCAGCACCAGCAATAGCATCTTCCACTGCTTCTTCGATCCCCGAAGAAGAATCTGTTGTAGTAGACAATCCTGAATTCCGTAACGCAAACTCTGCACAAAACGAACAACGTCTCTTCAATCCTGCTGACTTACCTCAGGTATTTATATTTTTCTTCACTTCTAGAATGTTAAATTAACTTTGATTTTTATCAGATTACTTCTTCTTGATTTAGACTAGAATTCAACCTCAAGTAATCACTCGTTCTAACGGAGCACCAGTGGAAGAAAACTCTCCATTCATCGCTCATGATCCGTCCCCATCTGTTGTTCCTAGTCAAAGATTAAACGCCGAAGAAAATAAATCTAATCAGAACAGACTTATCGAACTTCTCACGGCACGTGGTAGTATTTCTGAGGTAACTATCGTTGTCTTTATTTGTTATTTCTTTCATTGGTTTACATCAGAAAATCAACTCCAGATACGTGAAGACATTTGTCTTCAATAAATCAAATGAAAAAAATCATTGACCATTCTAGGTTGGATTCGGTCGTACAGGAGACATCAGCGGACAGAACATCGAAGCAGGACATGTACGTGCACGCGTTTTGTCCGCAACTCCTGCACCTGAAAACGCGGAACCAACCGATCAACGTGTCTCCACCAGACGCGTCGTAGTTAGCAGACCAATCGAAACTCTTCAAGAAGTCGATGTCGTTGAACCAGCAACGAAACTCGAAAGAGTATCTATTCAACAACCAACTCTAATTAAAACTGCTCATTTGGATCACGTTCAGGTTCATGGTTCTGTACCAGTCGTCGGAAAAGCCTTTGCACCAGCTGTAGCACATGCAGCTGTTCCTGTTTATCAGAAAACTATTTCACCTGCTTACGAGTATTATCATTGATTAGATTCTATCTTAACTCGACCGAATTTCATAAGTTTGAAAAAAGATTCGTATATATATATATATATAATATTTTTTACGATCTTCTTTTAAATTTATCGAAATAATTATGATACGCGTATATAAATCCAGTGGAAATCTTGGCTGATCGTTCATTCGAAAAGTCTGCAAGGATTCCAAATGACGATTCGTGTATCAAATGACTGATTACAAAATTTCTGTTCTGTGGGAATGATGTTTACTGTTGTATAAAAAATCTAGCCATTAAAGTTATGATTAATTACGATCTACATCTTTCTTGTACTTTCATAAGTGAACGAATGTATACACACACACACACACGCATACGAACGCATTATCACGAATGAAAATAAAAGATATAGAAATTAAAAATTTTATGTTTTTTACGATCCTTTCTGTTTTATTATATCACGACCCATATTGGATATTTAAAAGATAATCCTGTGAGATTTAAAAAATTGTTTAATAATTTGACCATTCATTAACGATCGTATCATCAAGCAATAATGATCTAGATCTTTTAGTTAAATCCTCCATATAGATCTTTTATCGAAATATGATATTTCTGAAGATTATTAAAAACGACTTCACCAATGTGGACGACTTCCTGAATCAGTGAATCAATTCTGACAAGGGCGACTGCTCTGTCGGTTAGTTTCTGCCTGTAAGGTCGCAACATTGACCCGAATACCACAAGAATATCCGTTCTCTCCTTACCTTCGATTAACGACGAGTTGAAAACTGCGAAACTTCCATTGAAATCTAAATTATGAGATATCCCGGAACGATGAAAAAGAAAAAAGAAAAAAGAAAATCAAACATATATCTAAACTTAACTGAATAAAAAGATATTTCCAACTTGATCGTCTAAATTTATGAATTTCTTAACTAAATCTGCTATCACGGTTCAGAATAAAGAATCAACAAATTCTAAGGTTTTCTTAATGAACACAAAGGATGATGGAATTTCTTTTTTACCAAATTTTTGCGTCCATTATATTGCATGGTCACGTTCGATTTGATGCGTAACTTTCGTTCACGAACGAAATCGGTATCGTAACAAACGGGTGTGCCGGATACGCCCATGGAATTCGGACATTCTGATGTAAAAAGTGAAACTAGAATGAGAAATATCCAAAAGACATATATATATATATATACGTAGATCATCCTATAGATCTAAAATTTAATCGACTCGATCGTGATTCCAAGCGGACGCGAAATAATAGATAAATACAAAGATTAATAAATTTTACGATTTGATGAATAGAAACCGATGTAATGTAACATCCGGATGCTCGTTTATCACTCTATTATTTTTTCATATTTCAACATTAGAATCTTTCGATCGATACGAACGATCTATCAATCTTTTCAGAGAAACAAACAAAAAGATGGAATTAGTCTTTCCAAACGAAGTAGGAATTTTCAGAAATCTGCTGTTTGTTTAGATGATCATCGTGCAAAAAAGATCTGTTTAAAATAAAGGAAAAAGATAAAAAGAAATAAAAATATAAGAGGAAGTTAAATAACTGGATCAATCGAAACGATCGATCGATATTCGTCACCCTTGACTCGATTTAGTTGAAGATCGATGACCTCGTCTCGAGGATAAGGACAAAGTTAGCCGATGGAAGGACCAAAGCAACGACTAGGCAATGACCACGAGTCTTCGGATGTAACCTTAGCTCGAGTGGAAAGCACTGGTCGAGCAACTCGTATATAAGTAACGCCGTCATGGATCGTGCATTCAGTTAGATACTTACAAGGGAAACGTCGTTCATATCTAAAACATCTTTGAAGAGATTTTTAAGTGGTCAAGAGGTAAGCAAGAAAGTGAGAAAAAGTGTATATGTGCGGCATACATGTGTATCTGTGTGTGTGTTAAAAAAAAATAAAATAAAAAAATAAAAAAGACGAAGAAAAAAAACTGTTCGAATTCAAATCCTCAAATTAAAAGTAAACAAAAAAGGATTTTTATACCTTTCCAAGATAATCCATACGATTTAAAGACATTAAATCCTATCAGAGAGATAGATCATGGCAATAACGATTGTAATCAAAGCTTAGAATATATTTGATGACTGTTGCGGTGAAATTTTAATCCGTTTTCTGTGGTCTCTCTTTTATCATATACGAGTATCAGAGTTAGAGTTGACAATTCTCTTTCGACAGTTTCAAGAGAAGTTCTTAAGTTTATCACGGTAGAATCTTCTAGGATAACAAGAAATATTAAGCGGATCGTACTAATTTTCGACAATTAGTTTATCCTCTATCCTTTTCTATAGTGTTTTCATAATATCCCATTTCAACGTGGTAAGTTGAATTTTTTTGAAGACAACCTACCAACAAATTTTATATATATATATATATATATATATATATATATATATATTGTGTATATGTATATGTATATGTGTACGTATAAATTTGATAACATTATTATTGATCTAATGAATTATTTAACACTTGTATCCTTAATATTTGTAATCTGTAAAAAAAGAAAAAAAGCACAATTGCAAAAGTTTTAAGAGTATTTAGTATTGTAATAAGTTAAGTTTATTTATGTATTTTAAAGGAATACCTCTCTTACAGGTAAGGTGATCAAGAAATGAATATCATTTTTATTCTCGTCCTTGCTGGGACATGCGCGGCTGCGCCACAATTCTTTGCTCAACCAGGAACGATCTATGCACATCCAGCCGTACTGTTAAACTCGGCAATGGAAAATACTTTACCATATCACCTAAAAAACGATTTTTATAAAAATCCACGAATCGCTTCTGGACTTGCAAAAGAATCGTGGTTCACTGATAAAGAAATGCAGGTAAACCTATAGGAAAAAATTTTTTCTTTTTTTTCTTTTTTAAATTGCACAATAATAATAAGAAATATGTAAAAAAGAAATTTTTAATTAATTATACAAATGTCTTCTCGACTATATGAAAAACATAAAATAAAAATATCTGATCATTCGATGAATTATTTATTCGCAGGTAATCGATCGCGACACGGACAAAATACCGCGGGAAAAAATATTCGACGTTTTGCATAACGCTGGTCTTGCTCGTAAATAATAATCTCAGATATATCTTATTGAAATCTTTCTAATGCCATAATGCGATGAATATAACAAGTTCATATTGTAAAAAAACTCGTTGCATGAACGAATTAACATGTGGTATCTATCAATTCTAATATGTATAAGATTAATTTATTTAGATATTTTTTTTTTATGAATTTGTTTGTAGTATCTCTCACGTCTGTAGTTGATTAGTAAATTATATACAACGTCGTAATTATGTTTTTATGTAAAAATTAGAATTTATTAAACGAATATAACGTTCCTGCAAAGGCTGTGAACAAGAAAGATATTAATTATAATACTAATGTTCTATTATAATCTTTTATAAACAATTAACGCGTAAAAAATAATTAGTAGACAAAACTGAATTTTGGTTTACTTAATATTTATCCTGTTTGTCATAATGCTAATTTATTATCAATAAGAATAATGTGTGTATAAAAATATAAAAACATAATAAAAATGATGTGATAAATTTATATACATATATAGATTAGATGTACTTAATTATATCAATTATAAAAATATAAAAAAAATAAAAGTAAAAAGAAATATAAAAATGATATCAGAAACAAGATATACTTTGTTTAATAAATTAAAAGAAGATCATTTAGCCATAAGGAAATTTAAAAGTTCTATCATTAATTCTGGATAAAATCGTTTTAATTTTTCATAGTTCTCTGTTTTCTTAATATCACTTGCAAAATTTACTATAAACCTTGTAGCATCTGCAATTAAATGATCCGAATTTATTTCGTTTGCCACAATCAAAGTATCAATGACATTATCTACATTCATTTTCGTTTGCAATAACTTTATGCAATTCTCTTCCAAATTAGTTATGCCAAATTTATTAGCTACCGGCAAAAGTTCACGCGCATGAGAGTCTACACTACTCTCATCTCCTGTATAAATATAGCATAACATATGATTAAATAGATCTGGATTGATATCATTTATATCTATTCTGTTACTATTTTCATTCTTAGCTTTAATTATTAATGACTTAAAATAAGGATAATAAGACAATATCGGAGTATGTACCAAAAATGGTTTGTTTTTAACATAAATAGTCATATCACTAAATTGACCAGTTTTATACATAATATTTAAATATTCAGTTATATTTTCTTCCCATGATTTTAAAACAGCATATCTACCAGGAATTGGTTCATAAGTAAATTTTGCTGAAATTGTGTCATAACTTAACAAACATTTCAAATTCATTTCTGTTTCACAATTTTTACAAATGTTAAATGTTTGTGATCCATATAGTTTATTTGTAATGACATCCGATACTGTTACTTTCTTCTTAGACCCCCTAATCGTGTATTGGACATTCAAAATTATATCAGCTGGTGAATATTTAGAAAATAATAGACCAATTTGTACATCTTTAGAAGTAGATTTAGAACACTTCGGACATTGATGAAAGTCTTGAACACTTTGTAAGCTTATTTGATAACAGATATGTACTTTTTTAAATTGTTGTGTAAACATAGGCGATAATAACCGTTCCGATAAATTTAGAAAATATTCAACAGAAGTTACTTTCCATATATGAGATAAAGAAGTGGTATCCAACTTGGTATATTTATCCATCGTTTATATCAATTAATTTTTTTAATTAATCTTATACATAATACACAGTAACAAACTGTATGTAATAATGAAGAATCTATAAAAAAAATTTCTAATAAATTTATGAATATTTTCTTTCTTTACAATTTTTCACAGTATTATTTTCATATTGTTATATAATTATAATCAAAAAAATTCAACTCACATAAAATAACAGGATCTAAAATTTGAATCTCTTGAAATGATGGAGCAGGAGGTCCTTTTGTTAATATAAAAGTAGGACGTAGATCTTACATACTTATATGTGTATACTTTATATAATATAAATTAATTTCTTTATCAAAACTCAAACCTTTTACACAGTACTTGATTCAATTTAGAAAATATTTATTCAATTTTTGAGAAGTTTTAATATTTATGATGTAACGTTCTTCTTCGTACTTATCGTCTTCTTACTTTCATCGTACCTGACTTTGTAACGTATCTTCATTTTCGTTAAATTGCTACGTCACAACATTACTATGTATACATGTATACTAAATATATTTGAATATAAACTATCGAATAATAGAAGAGAATCGTTTGTTTTCAATAAAGTTTCCGCGCTTTCAATTACGCATGCGCTTTTTTGTTTGTGACGTATGCATATGTAGAACAAAAAAATATGGGTACTTCTGCTAGTGAATATTTTCAACAATGATTGGACTTTTTCATTGACTCATCTATTAATAAAAAATATTATTTAAATTACCTTCGATTTAATAAGTACAGATGCATATATTGAATATTATATACTATCTAATATATCAATGAATATATTTATGAATATAAAAAGTTCAATCTAGTTATAAATAAAAAATACTAAACATAGTAACCTTAAATTTTTTTGAACTGATCATTAAGTACATCTACGAATTCAATGTTTATTTTCTAAAACTGGCATCACGAAATTTTTCAAATATCTTCGAAATAAAATGTATATATTTAACTGTGACTAATGTATACCTGTTTGAATGTATACCTATTGTTATTGTTTCCACTGATATAATGAGTTCTAATACATACTATGATTTTTTATTGGAAAGAATTCATTTTCCAGGCACTTTTATCTTAGATGAACCAGGAAAAACAGTAAGAATATTTGTAATTCTTATAATTAGTTTAACAACATACACATTAATTTTCATTATATTTTTTATTCTCTCCATTGTCTTTCAGTATACTTGTGGCAGAGGAAAAGAAAATCAAATAATTTGTCTTAGTCTTACAGTATCCCGTCAACATTGTAGTTTTTTTCGTAATGATCATGAAATATATGTTATAGATTTAGGAAGTTCTAATGGCATATTTGTAAATGAAATTAAACAAGAAGCAAGGCATATGGTTAAATTGAATGACAATGATATTATTGGAATTGGTTGTCCAAATTCTGATATGATAAATAAAGATATGTTTATTTATAAAGTAACTTTTATTGCTAGAAATAAAACATTAACAGACGAAAAATATACTGCAATATCTAAGACGCCTTTATGCAAAGATACATTAACAGAAAATATTGATAAAAGCTGTCATTCTTTGTTGTCTGGAGATGACGTAAACAAGTCATTTGATTTAGTTTCATCAAATGAAATATCTGAACTATCAAAAAATATAAGTGAATCTTGTCAAATAAAAACGTTAAATAAAAAAATAGATAATGGAACTAAAAAAATTAATTCAAATCAAGAGATAAAATTAATAAATACTTGTTCAGAAAGTAATACAATACAACAGAATATCACACATTTGGATACTAATCATGATAGTAAATATCAGAAAAAGAATAATGCTAGTATACATAAAAACTTATCAAAAGTAAATAGTAAAGAGAACCCTTTAAATAAAACATTTCAAACTATAACAGAAAAAGAAGTGATCTGTATTGATTTGTCTAATAATATTCATACAAAAATAGTTCAACAAAATAATAATGATAAGACTAGAGATACAAGAAGATCTGAAAGTGTAGATAAAAAAATATGCCATAGAAATAATGCAGTATTTATAAATGATATTGATGATGCAAGTGTATATGCAGATATTGGTAATAATATTAAAATACAACAGAATTATTCTGAAAATATGAAACCACAAAATGAACTAGATGATGATCTAAAGAAGGATAATAAACCATGGATAAAAGAAAGTGGACTAAAGAGATCAAAAGATGGTCTTATAAATATTGTACATAATGGTAATTATTTGATTAAAATGAAAGATGAAATAATAATTGAGGATGATGGAAAAACAATAGAAAATAGTATACAAAATACTAATAACTATACTGAATCAACAATTAAATTGAAACAAGTCAATCAAGAACCAAAATTAAGATTTTCAGAAATTGATATAGTTAATTTTAGTGATGATGAAGAAAATGTATTCCCTTGTTCTCAATTATTTGATTCTAATATGGACGTAAATTCTGAAATAAAGAAAGAAATTAAACAAGAATATAATGATAATCACGATGAAGATATTAACAGACTTGATGACACAGAAATAATTATTTCATTATCTGACAGTGAGGATGAAGATAATATATGGTTACATAGATTATCTCGAAGTCAATTGTCTAATGATACAATTTCAAATAATGATAAAATGAAACATACAATACAAACTATAAAAGATAAATCTACAGATATAGATGTAATTGATGAAGATGTCAAAAATATTATTAAAGAATCCAATGAAAATATAAATGATGCTTTGAATCTTAATGATGTTTTGGATGATAGTATTGAAACTAGCAGAAACCATGAAACAAAAGAACATAAAAAAGATACAGAAAAAAATACCAAAAAAGAATGTACAAATACCGAACACTTTAAAAACAGTAATAAATTACATACTGTAAAAAAACATAGTTCTGATGTTTCTCTTGATGCAAGAAAAACAGAAATAGATGACAATATGTTTAATAAAGAACAGGAAAATAATGATAAAAC
The DNA here is from genome assembly GCF_014466175.1 of Vespula pensylvanica. Taxonomy (NCBI): domain Eukaryota; kingdom Metazoa; phylum Arthropoda; class Insecta; order Hymenoptera; family Vespidae; genus Vespula; species Vespula pensylvanica. The sequence goes on from NC_057694.1 coordinate 2,802,014, forward strand.
TAATCATTCTCTTGATAAAAAACAAAGCATGATTAATAATAACACAAATGACAGTGTAGTTAAACATACTCTACATTCCAAGAAAATAAAATCAATTACAAGAAAGAGGCCACAAATAATAGATGCACCTCATATGCCTGTAAAAAAAAAAAGAGGAAGAAACACTTATGATATGGATAGCTGCACAACAGAAGACAAGTTAAAGGAAGATTTAAATGTAGGAAAAGGAAAGAAAAGTGGATTACTTTGGTCAGATAATCTTGGATCTGATAAATCCAAAAAATTTCTTCTTTCGAAAGAAGAGAAAAAAAAACTTATAGAAAATAGGAAAAATAAGTTAAAACAGATTGCTGCAGAAAAGAAAAAAGTGACTAAGACTGAACCATTAAAACTATCTGTTTCAAAACCAATAGTAAAAGTATCATTAAAATCTCGATCAGATTTCCTAATTGATGAGATACGATCAAAGAAGAAACTGAACAAACTATCAGTAAAAAAATCTGTAGAAAACAAAAAATGTAAAGATAATACTGTTAATATTAATACAAGAAAAGATATTAACGTACTACCTTCAATATCTCATTTAAAAATTAAAAAACAAATACCTAGTTATAAAGAAACATTAAATAATGTTACAAAACATTTGCAACAATCTTTAAGTGTTACTGATGGTAATGATGCTCAATTAAATGAAGGCAATAAATCAAATACGAATTTAAATAAATTTGAAAATATGGAAAATGATGAGACATTTTCTACAACAAAAAATAAAAGCATAGAGGCTACTACTATCCTTAACTTGAAAACTGAAGTAAAAACTCAAAAAAATGTTAAAATGCAAAAAGAAAATCGTTCTCCCAACAGACAAATAATTAATCAAATAGGAAAAAAGAAAAAAAGTGTCTCTTTCAATAATTGTCCTGAAATTCATGAATATGAAATAGAACCTCAAAACATTTTAAAAAAACTTATAGGTAAAGATGCTCCAATACCTGTTGATAAACTATCCTTTAAAAGATTTACTGAAACAAATTATCCAAAGATAGAGCAATTTCTGTTACGTATTTTCTTCTGGAATCCTGTTTGGCTTGAAGTAAGTATAACTTAATTAAATGAAGTAAACTATTGGTTTACCTTAAACTATTTACAGGAACAGCAATATTTGAAGCAAATGCCACCTATTCTTAAAGAAAATGAATTACATCCTATGCTAACTTATTATAAATCTTACAATGACTATTATAAAATTGCTGAACCTCTATTATTGCTAGAGATCTGGTATGGCATTACTAAAGAATTCGAAATGTTAGAAAAAAATGTGAAGTATGTTTATAATCATATGATGAATTAAATAAAAATTATTTTCTATTAAAGAAGTAAATATATATTAATAATTTGTTACACACAGGCGACCCACCATGATGTGTTCTATAATGGAAAATTCTTTTAAAAAGATCTATGTAGCATCTACAAATATATACTTATCATCTTTGGCAGTACAAGTATTAGTTACCAAAGAAAACTTATTTAAACAAATTCATCCTAATTATGGAGATCTAGTATTTTTTGAATATATTAAAAATGAAAAAGGAAAATACATTTTTCAGAAAGTATTTGCTTATGTTACATCTATGAATGAAACTATCATAACATCATCTACAAAATACAACAAAGATTTAGGTAAATGTACAATAACTGTATGTATTATATTATTTAGTGATGTTATTTTTAAGCTGATTTTCATTTATTAATATTTTTACAGAAAATCATGTGAAAGGGCCATATGCATTATTGACATATACTATTATCACAAGAAATGTTGAAGAGAATTTTATAATAAAAAACCGCATTCAAAGAATAAGGACTGTGACATATCTACGCTCAAACATAAGGATGATTCAAGCAATACAATATCTTCCACAATCTTCACTTATAAATTTAATTTTGTATCCTAAAGTTGAAGCATTTCAATTACCTAAAATAGAAGTACACAATCACCAACTTATAACAAAGGTAAAGTTACCAAAAATATATGGAACATAGGTAAATGATATAATTGATAAATATATACATTATTTAATTAAAATAATTTTGACAAAATCAGGATAAGTTAAATCAAATACAATTAGAAGCTGTTAGTAGAGTAACAGGTGCTGTAATACAAAAGGAACCTAAAATCTGTTTGATTCAAGGACCTCCAGGTACAAAAAAATTTCTTCTAGAACTTACATACTTTACGATTTTACGATAATTTTTATATTACAGGAACAGGAAAATCAAAAGTTATTGTAAATATTATAACAGAGATACTGTATGGTAATAATAGGTATCAAAACAGTAAAGCTGCTCTACGAATTCTTGTATGTGCTCCATCCAATGCAGCTATTGATGAAATTGTATTAAGACTTCTTGCCGTCAGAGCTACAATTAAACGTAAGATAATTTTTTTTCTATAATTTTAACATAGAATGGTATATTAAGTGTAAAGAAAATAATATACAATTATCATTTTTATTATATTACTTAGAAAATCGTTTTAAAATGGTTCGTATTGGTAAAACTGAAACTATGCATTTAACTGTAAAAGATATTTCTTTAACTGAATTGGGGAAACGAGATGTTAAACGAATGACTGCGAATTATTCATCAAAAAATATTCCAATTGATAGTTTCGAAGAAGAGGTAAAATTTAATTTAATTTAATTATATCTAAATAAGTATTAATTTTACATGAAACAGTTTTAATGTATTATACAGTTTAATGACTTTTCAGAAAAAATTGTTGGAAGCTCGTATAAATTCATTAAAATGTGAAATTGCAAATTCACAAAAGATAGATGATGTTTACAAAAAATATCTCAAACTGAAATTAATAGATATGAATGCAAAGTATGAGTTGTTGGAAAATCATAAATCAGTAAGTGTGTATATATATAATATTTTCAGAAATATTAAAGAAATTTATTTTTAACAAATAAAAACTGTGCAGATAAATGAAATGAATACCAAGGAACTAGCAAAATTCCAACGTGTTGCAGAACGTAGAATCCTTGAATGTGCAGATATAATAACATGTACACTTTCTTCATGCTATACTAATCAAATGGAATCCATTTTTGGGTAAGATTAAAGAATAGAGAAGTAAAATTATAAGAAAAGTTACTTATACTATGCTTTTGTTTTTTAATTTTTCTTGTTGTTTATTATAGTTATGATATTATATATACAAATTTTCATATTATTTCTTTTATTTCTTATAGTGGAAATAAAGAAAAAATATCAGTTTGCATAGTGGACGAAGCTACTCAAAGCTGTGAAGCAGAAAATTTAATTCCCTTATTATTAGGTGTAAATACATTAGTTCTAGTGGGAGATCCTAATCAGTTACCAGCGACTATAATTAGTCAAGTATATATATATATATATATAATCTATCATATATGAAAATTATTTAAAAATATTTTAGTATGATCATTATATTCTTATATTTATAAAATTATTTTTTATTATATGTTTAGCAAGCAAAGAAATTTGGATTGGATCAATCATTATTTTCTCGCATACAAAATGCATTTCAAAATCTGAAAAATAATCCAATAATTATGTTAACAACACAATATCGTATGGCATATGCAATTTCTTATTTTCCGAATAAGTATTTCTATGGAGGTAAATTAAAAAATGAAGTTGAAAATATATTGACATTTCCATTCCACAATTATCGAGTTTTTAATATTAATTCAAATCAAAATACTGATAAATTTTCTAACACAAATGAAGCTGAATTTATATCAAATATAATTCTATGCATGATGAATAATATCAACTTGAAAAAATGGGAATTCAATATTTCAATTGGAGTATTAACGCCGTACAATAATCAAAAATATTTAATAACAGAAAAGATCAATGAAAAGTAAGACCTAATAAAATTTTTTTCATTACTTTTACATTGATATTTACTTGTACATTATGCAATATAAATATAAATATATAAATTTATTATTTTTATACAGAATATCAGCTTTATCCGAAAATATACAAAAAAGATTTACAGTGGAAATAAATACAGTTGATAGCTTTCAAGGACAAGAACGTGACGTTATATTGATGTCATGTGTAAGAAGTCATGGTATTGGATTTTTATCAGATCCCCAAAGATTATGTGTAGCATTAACTCGAGCTAAACATAGTTTAATGTTATGTGGTAATTTTAATACATTAATGGTATGTATTGATCTTTTAAAATGTTAACATTATTTGAAAAACATAAGTTCTTCATCATCATTTATATTTAATAATATTTTCAGCGAGATCAAATGTGGAATGCATTGATATCAGATTCTAAATTACGAAAGATTTATTTTAATATTAATTCAAATGCAAGTCTAAATGAGATAAAACAACACATCATTAAATAAATGATTATTTCAAAGTATTGTGCCTTCCTGCTTGTGCAGTGCACAAGTTGTAAAAGTACAATTGATTTTATTTATGTAAATGATGTAAATGTGTTTTGTTTCCATATAAACATTAGTTTAATTGTTTTTGATATGATTATTCTGTATATCAATGTAAAAAATAATACATCATTTATTTTCTTTTTTCAACAAATTTAATAAAAAACTTATGTATAAATATCTATATTTAAGCACTTATATATATATATATCTACATCTATGTTATGAATAAACATTTTCATTTATATATTAATATATGCTTTTTTTATCGTATCTGTAGTAAATATCAATGATATTTAAAAATGCTTTCTTCTACTTCTTTGCTTTTCATTCTAACCTTATAGTCTTCTTAATTAATTAAAATTAATCTAAATTGGTCTTTTAATCTTTCTTCATATTTCATTTTTTTATTAACATTATCAAAACTATATAATGTAGTGTTAATAAAATTAATATTCATTGCATTAAAATATTCAACTTTTATTTCTAAAGACATGAATATATATTTTTAAAGAAAGAAAAAAGTAATATAAAAAATATAATTGCGTTTAACTTCTGTTAAATGTTACCAAATCCACCGATGGTGTAGTCCATAACCTGGTAAGTTTCCTATCATTTGCTATCTAAGTTACATTATTGGTTTGTTTGATTTAGAAAAATATACACGTTCATATCGATTGGATGTTTCAAATGGTACTTTAAGGAATATCCAATAGCTGTAAATCTTTAAAATTAATTAAGCGACAACTTCAAGCTCGTTCTTTTTAATGAAAATCACCCGACAGCTACTCGCTTGACTGTTATCCAATGTTATCTATTGGTTAATGATTGTAATTGTGCGTGAAAGATCATTTTAGGATAAGTTAAGAAATATCATATATTACTATATTTTTATCGTGATATTATTCATTAAAATGGTATTTTAACGATGAATAGTGTCAAGTGATTCGTTTTTCTCATTAACAGCAATTTAATAGTAAAAGTAGGAATCTTGACGTCAGTGGTGCGTGTCTTGGATTTTGTTCTTGTAAACATTACGCTTAGAGGCCGAGAAAACTATTTCCTTTTTTTTTTAATATATATATATATATATATACGTATATATATATATACACACATATACGGGGAAATAAAGGATACAAGTTTTGTTGACGTTTTTTCGATCGATAATAGATCTGTGAATTGCATTGATTCCATGGAAAATCGTGAGATGTAATTATAAACTGGAATATGTAAAGTGTATATCTGCTTTATCTTCGTTGCTTGGTAAGGTTTACGATCTGCCATTAAAATTTTCTGCACTCTAAGCGAAAATTTGATCTTTCTACTCGATATATATTTTCATTGATTTTAATTTATTATTATCAACGCACCTTATTATCTTCCATGAAATATTTTTAATTAGCTTCCTTTCAAGTATCCATGCGTCGTTTTACGCGCGATAGATTGATTACGGTTAAGCCTTAAATCTGAGAATCGGTGAACATATTTTAATAATTGAAGAACGATTTACTATCCATTCGTGATAATTTAATAATTATTAGACGATTGATATCAAATATGATCGTTACCTTTCAAACATATAAACCAAATTGATGTTCTATACAAGCAAAAAATGCATGCCTGTAAGGTTATGGGCATCTGTATATAATATCTTTGGTGACAAGAAAGCTAATGTGCATGCGTGTATTTTCTTTTGCGAATAAATTGAAAGTACTTTATTATTATATTTGACTTTATTTACTATTAAAAATATATTTGACTTATATAAAGCTAATATTTTGCTATAAGTATAATATATAAATGATATATATATATTTTTTTATTTAGCAACAACAAAATTAAATATATTTTCTTTTTATTTTTACTTTTTTTTTTTCACAGGAAACTCCATGCTGTAATATTTAACTGTAACGATCTTTCCACATTATAATGGAACAAGTAGATACAACATCAGATGAATGTGTTAATAAAATCCAAGATGAAAATATTATTATAAAGGAAGAAATAGTTAACTTTGTGGAATGCTCACATATAGAGAATGTGGTGAAAGTATCAACTAATATCGAAAATAAAATTGAGAAAGATCTTCAAAGTACTTGTAAAACAGTGTTATCTGATGATGTTTCTAATCTACAGACAGATACCAAAAATATATTCTCAGAGGAATTGGAAGCAGTGAACAATTTCAAGGAACAGGAGACTTTAGAAAATGGTAATGAAGTATCGGTTAAAGAAGAGAATAATGATTTGTCTGAAATATCACAAAATACGATTACTAAAGATGCATGTGTGAAAAATACTGATTATCCATGTTCTGAGAAAAGTATTCAACCTGTTAAAGAAATTGATTTCTTATCTGAAAAATCGGTTGAAATAGATGATGGATGTAATCTTACATCAATTGTACAATGTAATAGTACAAAATCATCAATAATATCTGAAGAGGTAATAACGGATAATGATACAAAGAAAAACAAGAACAGTACTGTTTGTACAATATTAGATATAACAGAATCAGAAAGTGCCAATATTCCATGTGATGAATTACTTGATACATTAAATCAAGTTTCCAATGATAAAGAACATTCCTTACATGAAACTATTAAACAAATAAGTAAGGATGACGATAATCAAAACAATTCAATAGTTATGGATGCAGAACTAAGTAAATTAGTAGAAGAAAATTCAGAAGTCGTTGTTGTGACAGTTGAAACCATACCTATTCCTTCTGATTCTAGCAAGGAAAATGTAATTGCATTGGAAGAAAGAACAGATGCGATAAATTGCCATGAAAAAGATTTAATCGCAACAAATAAAAAAGATGGTAAAAGTGATTATAAGAATGATAATTTGGAACTTATCAATTATCATCAAGAAGATAGCAGCACTGTAATAGAAGTTATTTCTACAGAGATTGTAGAATCAAAAGATGCAGAGATATGTGTATCAGAAAATAAGACTGAAAGCATAATCGAAAATGAATTAGATACAATAGATGAAAAATTTCATATTAGTGGGAATTTTCGGAATGATGATAATGACAATGAAAATATTTCAGAAAAAAATAACAGCAACACTAAAAAACAGAATACCTTGCTGAAAATTGACATAAAGAAAGAAATAACGAGTGAAACTCATGTTAATATAAACAAGACCAAAGTATCAAACATAAAAGATGTTTCTATTAAAGATAATGATATTAATCTTCCTGCATGTACATTAAATGTGAAATCAGATACTATAATTGAATCAGATATAGCCTCAGCATCTAAAAGAAGTGTTATTCAAGATATATTTGATGATTGGGGAGTAGAAAATCCTGAAGAAGAAAATCAATCAAATCCTAAGATACAAGATTCAGTAGAAATCGAATTGAAAAGTTTATTGGATGATTCTAAAAATATAGAAATCATAGATGATACAATACCATTAAAAGAACAAAAAATATGTTCCAATGACAATAAATCTGTTATTGATGTATCACATAATACTGTAATTTCTGTAGATAATATTAAAGAAAAAACTTTAAAGGATACAATAGCAGAAGAAGAACAAACGCAAAAGAAAGATATAACATCTCAAGAAACCCCTGTAACATCTATAATACAAGAAAAAATAACTCATTCTCTATCACAAAATCTTGGCAAATCTACACGAAATGTTACTCAAGATTCAATTTTGTCTCAGACAGTACAATGTAATGTTACACCAGTTAAAAATCGTAATCGTCATTTAACTAGTCAAATAGTCTCACCTGCAGAAGTGACAGAAGTATTAAAGGAAAGATTACGAGAAAAGCAAAAAATCGTTGAAGCACCACGTGGACCAGATATATTCTTTGTGAAAAAAATTACGCAAAGGTTATCAAGCAAATTAGCTGGTGGTTCTATATCTTCAATGCCAGCACTTATACCATTACCACATCCTGCTCAACCTGCAGATAGTTTTAATAAAAAAGATACAGAAAATATTTCTGCGCAATCTACAAAAGAAGGAAATTCAGATAATAAGGAACTATTAGCAATCTTAGAAGGTGATGTTGATCCAGACTGGTCCAATTTAAAACCTCCAACACTTATAGATGAGGGTAAAACTTCAGCAAACATTGAACATAATGAACTTAGTTCACCTCCTAAACTTGATCCTTCGGTCGAACGTGAATTAGCATTAAAACAACTTCTTGAACTACCAGTAACACCATTAAGGAAGAGCACTCCTAAACGAAAAAAATCTCTTAAATCAGGGCTCAACAAAGTATCTAAAAACATTGATAAGGATGTTGAAAATGGAAACGAAACAAAAGAGATTGTTAATATTGATTTAATAGATGAAGATATAAAATCTAACGTAAATGATGAATCCTCTGCAGAGACTGATATTGCACATTCAGTTACACAAGAAGAACAGAGACATCAAGATGTAAGCAGTCAAGATGTACGAAGTGATGAGTCTAGATCAGGTAGGAAGCGTAAACCAACTGAAAAGGCAAGAGAACATGAACAGAATATAACGAAACGTCAAAAAGTCTACAAAGGTAAAGTCTCCTTAACTAAAAAATCTGAACCAAAACAAGATTTAATTGATGTTAATTCATTAAATAAAAATCAACTAGCTACAGATAATGTAGTATTATCAGGTACTACACATAATGAAGGAGAACAAACAATAACAAAAGAAGTAGCAAATAAACAATTTACGAATAAAATAGATAAAATGTTACGGAAAGCTGAAAATTCACCTGTTAAAAGACCAAAGCAAAATCTTACCAAGAAGGGACCACAACCTATTGCACCAAGAAAAATGTTAAAACTCATGCGGCAAAAAATTACATCAAATAAAAAAACTGTTAATTTAAAGACAAAGTTGAACACAGCATCAAAGAAATCTAAAAGAGTTACAAAACCACAGAAACGTACGGTAGATTCAACGACTTCTGGAGATCCTAAACCTAAAAAGAAAATTATTAATGAAATAGATAGATTACTCCAAGATGAGGGAGTTGTAAATTTATTATATGATGTTGAACAGCCTGACAAGAAACGTTTAGTACCTATTACAAAATCACAAGCAAAAGTGATGGATTTACAGAAAGTACAACGTGAACTTAAAATCAGAAAAAAATTGGTACGTAATGCTGTTCTAAGGTTGCGTACATCTACACCTGGTATAACAAAAGTATCACCTAGATCTACAAGAACTACTGTACATTCGAATGATTCTCGAAATGATCAAAAAACGAATGAACAATCTAAAACTGTAAAGCAAACCACTGGATCTTCACCGACGGAATTTATATATCCTGCAAAAATTAGAAATGCTGCAGATGCATCCATTATAATCAGAAGGCATTCATCTAGTTCTTTTTCTAGTGCATCTGGTAGTCCTAGAGTTAGTGTCGATGGTCCAGAAAAACAGATTTCTGATAGTATTCGAGCAGATGAAAGTTCACATTCCCTCAGATCTATGAAGAGGAGATATTCACAAGAAGATAGAATGCATATAAAAAGAAACAAAAAAAAGGAACAAAAATATGATACAGATACTGTAATCACTTCAAATGAAGATAAGACAATAGCAATAATGCGACCAAATAAAAAATCAGATGTAAAGAGACCAGACAAAAGTTTTAAACAAGTGGAATCTTTGGTTAGTGATGAAAGTAATAACAGCATTCAAAGTAAAGTCATTACAAGATCTAATGGCGCAGCTGCAGGAAAAGTATCATCAAAAAGTAAAAAAACTGCCAAGAGTAAAGTCACTTTTGCAAAAGGAAATGACATTGATGAAAATGAAGATTTATCAAAAGAAGAAGATGAATTATCAGCCTGTCTTGCAGAGGCAGCTACTGCTTTATCAATAGTGAGTGCCTCTAATCGGTCAGGTAATACTACAATGAACCGTAAAAACAAAGGTAAGTTGGCTTTAAAATATAGTACATATTTTTTTCTTTTTTTTTTTTCTTCTCCTACACAAATTATAAGATATATCATTACTGCATGTTCTAAAATAAAAATATTAAAAGGAAGTTAATATATGTATGTATATACATTTACTTATTTATTTATATATATATATTTCAGTGAATCCAAATATTGCAAAAATATTGGAATTAACTGGTAATAAAACAAAAACAGAAAGCCGATGTCAATTCAGTAATAAGGAAATAAACGTGCGTAAACATGGCTATCTTGTACAACTGATACTTACTCCTTCATCTTCTACAAAAATAAGAAATGCTCTTACACTTCAGGTAAAATAATATACAATGTTATATCATGTTAATAAATATTTCTAATATATAATTACATTGGTATTGTTCAATTATAGGTAATGCAAGAATTTCGTGAAACGTTATCAATATTAAAGAAAGATGATGACTGTAGAGTAGTGCTCTTGACTTCAACTGGAACAAGTTTTTGTGAAGGTTTGGAACTTTCCACATTGCTGCATTCAAACAAGGAAGAACGACGACTTCTTGCTCAAGAAATGGCAGATGCTGTCAAGTATGTTATTTTTAAAGAATATTTGTGATGCAACAGATTTTGAATATTGATATATTTTTAGGGATTTTATAAAAAGTTTAGCAACTTTTAATAAACCCATAGTAGCTGGAGTACAAGGTGCTGCAATTGGATTAGGTGTAACTATGTTACCATTATTTGATCTTGTAATAGCCAGTGATAAAGCAACATTTAATACTCCTTATGGTAAATTGGGACAAATTGCAGAAGGTGCAGCTGTTTTTACTTTATCACATATTTTAGGAAGTGCAATAGTAAGTCTGTACATATATGTATGTATATATGTATATACGTATATGTGTATATATGTATATATGTATATACAGGTAGCCCTCCTATGGCGTGAATATTCCATTTCATATACAATAGAAAAAAAGAGTTCAGATTCAAAAATTTTTGTTTAAATCGATTATATATATATATATATATATATATATATATATATATATATATATATATA
>NC_057694.1:2813557-2829837 GCF_014466175.1 Vespula pensylvanica
ATATATATATATATATATATATATATATATGTATGTATGTATGTATGTATAACAGCATTGATGTAACAAACAGGAATATATTTTTATCTAATTCAAGTAATTTACATAAATTAACATACAAATCATGAAATCTATCATGCACTTAATTTACACCTGTTTTATTTACATCTATTTTGTTTACATCTGTTTTGTTTACATCTCCTAACTTTTCTCATTGAACGAACTACGATAACGTCGGCACAACAGATGAAAGGTTGTATATATTAACAAATATATAAAGTGGAAAGATAAAAATGTAAAAATTTCAAGACTGTGTTGTTTAAGTATTGCCTTATATAAAGATTATTATCTATATATATAAATCCTTATACCATATAGTAAGAATAACACTAAAGAATTATAATAAATAATATTATGTTTTTTATTATTATAGACAAGTGAACTACTTTTGGGTGGAAGGACTTTGACAGCAAGTGAAGCATTAAGAGCTGGGCTTGTTACTAGAGTTTTATGGCCAGATAGATTCCAAGTAGAATTATTACCTTCTTTGAAGGCTATGAGTGAACAATCATCTCAGGTAAAATTTTATTAAAATATTTTTTTATAATTATTTTTATAACAGATTTACGAATGGGGAAGTAAATGGAATCGATCTTATGAAAGAGAGAGAGAGAGAGAGAGAGAGAGAGACAAATAGAGAGAGATATATAAATCTTTAATCAGAATGAAAATAAGCTACATAAACAAGACTAGAGAATAATTCTCATGTATTTTATTCTTCCCTATAATTAAAAAACAAAGAAGATAAATAATAATCCGTAATATTTTTCTATATAAAATATTTTTATGATAAATGTTGATATATATGTATGAAAGTATATATTGAAATTCTCATATAAAACCATCATTCCGATTTATATAATTTCCAATAATGAAATGATTGATGCATAAAATTTGCAGTTAAATTTGTTACTATCACGTATCTAGTTATTTTTTTATTTGCAGTCTATGGAAGCAACAAAAGCTTTACTACGTCATAGTTTACGAAAAAAATTGGATGCAGCATTGGAATCGGAAACATATTTATTGATTCAACATTGGTGTTCTACAGAATGTCAACTTGCTATAAAAGCTTACATCGATGGAAAGATAGAATAAAGAATGATAATGGTAATATTTGTGTATAATTTTTATTCTACAAATATCATTATTAAATGTAGGATTGTGCCCAGAAATAATTAAGGATATTCTGAATATGGAAATAAAAAAATATTCTGTTTCTTGTAATCTTATATAGATTCCATTAAGTTAACCATTATTTATAATGGATTAAGCAATTCCACCTATTAAAAAGATTTATTTTAGTAAAGAAAAAAAAAAGAAAAACAAAAGTATTTTAATTTAATTTAATTTTTACTGTATATGCAAAGTAAAATTACATGCTGCAGATACCCATCGAATTCAGAGAAAGTATTGATAATACGTATATTCTGCACTGTTAATAAGAAATGATGATAAGATTAAAGAAATGAAGAAACCAGATGTGAAATGAAATTGATGTGATGATATTGGTGTGACACTTTATGTCAACGCACGATTATTTTAAGTATAGAAAATAAATATTAAATCATTCGATCAGATGGACTATTTTAATATTAGACCATTTAGGCGTATAAATTTACTATATATAAACATTATATATATATATATATATTATATATATGTGTGACACGTATACATATATATATATATGATATACATACATATATATATATACACATAACATACTAACATTTTTCTGCAATATGTCACTATTGTTAGAATAAAATAAAGAAGTAACTATTGTAAAAACACGATGCATTTGTATTCATTATGTATATTGATTGAAAAAATCTTTAAATCCATTTGCATATAAACGTTCGATATTAATTTGCTTTACATTAAATGTACAGCTGTGCCTTGGTCTACTATTTCTATATAATTAATAAAAAAGCAAGAAAAAATGAGAAATTAAAAAAGTTATCAGTAGATTAAATTAATTGTATCGAAAACAGCAAATATGAATTTACATAATTTGGATGTAATTGTGCATGTAGTATTTTAAAAAACTATTCATTATTTTTTTTTATCATTCATATAATTGTTAGATCTTATTTGATCTTATTATTATACGATGTACCAAAAAGATTTCTCTATATTTTGAGGTTTATAATATTAGATAAATAATGATTTATAATGTGATATTAAAATGTAAATTTTAAAACAAATAATGTTTTTTTGACGCGTATTACAATTTCCCTCCAAAATACATCTTAATAATAAAATATTGCAAAACAGACCAGTATTTCTTTATGTATACATTATAATTGTATTCTGTAATTTGAATAATAATGTATAATTTGTGTGTGTTCAAGTTCGTATTCTTTTTAAAAATGTCTATACTTGTTTACCATTGGATTTATAAAGGACAGATAAATGAGATTCATAAAATATAATGATATATCATTAAATACTGTTTAAAAACACAGAATAATTTGTAAAGAACACAATATCTCTTGTATAAATATTACATATTGTAAAATTAAGCCATTCTAAAAGGTGTTATATTATTGATAAATATAAAGCTCATACAAATATAAATGAAATATTCACAAGCTAATTTGCATGTATTAAAAATATATGATAATTTGTTATATATATATACATATATATATATATATACATATATATATATAATAATTATTATTATATATGTGTGTATATGTATATATTATATTTGAGTGTAATAGTAAACATCGCGAATATATCAGTTAATTACAATCAATGGACAATTTTAGGCAACTCTTGTACATCAATTCATACATTCAAAAGTTAAAAAAGTTTAAAGTTATAAACGTTATGAAACAGTGAATTAAGAGTTTATTAAACGCTTTACAAGAACACCTATTTCTCGTAGAATATATAAACCAGGTAACTAATCAAAACAATCCTACCTCTTTTTTGAGATTCACTTGTTTCCACATAGGAAGTTCTTGAAATTCTTCTTTACTCATTCCCAATAATTCCTGTGTAAAAATATTTCGTTATATAAAAAAGACAAAAATAATTCACAAATAGTTTAGTAACAAACATAATTATTGTTATAAAGTACTTGCAAATAAAAGGACATACATATTAAATGTTTGTAATGAAAAAGAAAAAGTAAAAGTAGAAAATATATAAAATAGGATACTAACTTGAAAATGCTGTTGAGATAAGTAAAGTTCAAGTCTTGTAGGATCAACTCCTACTGGTAGTGGTCGTTGTAATAATTGAGCTGGTGGATAAGTGCTTTGCGTTAATCGAGCCAGCTCACTTTCAACTTTCAACATTTCACCTGGATTTCGGCCCTCCTAATAATAAAATGAACATTGAGATACAATGTATATATTATCATGTAAGATTAATGCAGAGTTTCTTTTTATAAATCCTTAAAAGTTCATTTTTACAATTACCTGCATATTTAATTCCGCAATATCGTCACGATATGTCCACGTAGGAAATAGATTTATAAATTGCAATGGCTCTAAGCCAGCCCAGACTAGATATATTGGGAATTTTGTAATATTTGGGTGAATACTTTCCCAGTACTGGATTGCCATAGTCATTGTAGTTTTTCTTTCAGCTTGCCATCTTACTGCTTTACTACCAGAATGGTCTTCAGCTTCAGAATCAGGCCACCATCCTTGCCATATCCATACCTCATTTTTATTGTCAAGTAAAAATAAGGCTGTTGAAAAATAATAGATATCTTTTTCACTTAGAAATTGCAAAGTTGTGACATAGATTTTTATATCTTTTAAACTGATAATAATAATTTAACAATACCTGGCTGATTAACCTGATACAATTCATCTTGTAAGAAGGGAAAAGGAGTAGGCAGATGACCACGATGTAGACATAATATTTCTGTTACTTTGAATTCTTTAGTAATACTAGAGAAATGGAATAATCTTGGTGTGTGATCTTGAATTTGATCTTTTTTCAAAGAAATATATAAAGTCTTATTCATTCCACCTAATGCTGAAAGAAATAATTATTGTTTATAATCTTGGGAAAAAAATTAATACCAAAGATCTCTTAACAACAATAAGATTAAATGTTATTATTAAATATCAGAAAATACAGTGATCTTACCATTAAAAAATTCTTCAGGTTCTGCACCCTCATTAATTTCAAGAATGTCTAAATTAATTTCATATGTTAATCCAAATTCTTCCAGTCGTTTATCTTTAATTTTATCAGCAGCAAATAATGCATTCTATAAAAAAAGAAAATATCAACCAAAACTATTGTAGCTACAAAACATATTCACATTAGATAATTTGGATAATATAATTAAAGAGAATACCTTTCTTATATGAGGCAATGCATTAGATCCATGCCAGACATAGATTTTTGCATCTTTGATATCTAATAAAACGAATGAACCTCGACTTCTCAACTGACGAGTGCTACAAGGTATTTCAGTTAAAAATACTTCCGATTCAAGTGTGCCTCTACAAATATACAGTCTCCATTGTTGATCACATCTTTTATCTGCTTTTTTACCCATGTGTATTACCATCCCTCCAGAAAATAAATTTAAAAAAGCAGCTGGTTCAAAACCTTGAACTACACGAATCTAATACGAATAATAAATACATTCGAAGATAGGATATAAAAAATGTAAATAATTTCAATTTAATGAAATACCAATAGCCATACTTGTGGTCCTTGTTCATTATCAAGTTCTACTGTAAGCAAAGCTGCTGCACCTTGTTCGTTTAAGGATGCATTTTTTCCTTGCCAAATAAAGTACACTGAACGATCTCTTCCTTTTGCGGAATGTTTAGATTGCAACCCACTAAGTTCACGACCTAAATAAATAAATAAATATATGCAATATTATACATATAATAATTTAAAAATAAAAAAGGATAAAATAAAGAAAAACGAAAAATAAAAAAAATAAAAGAGGAATATGTTATGATAATTTCTATAATGTAGTAAAATTAATAATATTTTACCAGTAATAGTAACTGAGTACATCCAACGTACGATATAGCTATCTCCCGTATAAAATTGTCCATTTGACAAATTATCCAATAATGTATGTGAAAATTCATCTATATGCCATACATTTATACTTGTAGTTTCGACAGTATATTGTTTCATTAACTGAAATATAACAAAGCATTTTGTCGTTATTTTTTTAAAAGATATTCAAACAAATTAATTTTTTTTCGTAAAACACGACATTTATTGATCGTTGTTCATTAACTATTATTCACTATTATCATGCGAATAACTACCTCATCATCATACCAACCAGTTCCTCTTCCCAAATGACATCCCTTAATATTTAAATCAACAGGTGTATTGTTTGGTTCTATTATAACATTCAAATTACATGGCTCTACAATTATTGTTCCATCGATTTGTTCTTTATCTTTAATAGTTTTCATTTTGATTATACCAGCAACATTTGGCCAGTCAAGAAATTTTTCACGAAAAAGAACTGTTTCAACATGTTGAGTTAATTTTGCAAATAGGCACCATGAAGGTCTTGTTTTTTCATTTTTTATATCTGTAAGTAATTTATTACGTCTTCCAATCATACATGCTGCATTGATTGGGCAAATTGCACATTCCGTATAGTCATAGCCTTCCTTCCATAGTTCTGTGGCAAGACGGGTAGCAACTTTTTTCTTATTATTTGAGGCTCTTTTACCAGTCCATATATACATCTCACTTCCAAAATCAAATACCAGTATCTTTATAGAAAGTAGGATGAAAAACATGCAACAAAATATAGCATAGTAATAACAATAGTAATAATGATGATGATGATGATGATGATTATGATGATGATAATATAATTATAATAATAATAATAACAAAAAAAAAAGAATAACAACACTATTAATATAATGTTAATATTAATAGTGATATAGAATAAAAAAAAAATTGTAAAAAGAATAAATAGTAAAAATAGCTTTTTTACCTTGTTCAAATCCAACATTTCAATCTTTGGTATAGCACCCCAATACTTTTCAAGAGGAACTAATTCTTCATCTTTAACTTCATATATCATATTTGTATTGATTATAGCAGATTCATATAATTCATCTTCATCAGGGTGACCACCATCAATCACTAAAATTTACACTCATAATTAATTATAACTCTAAATCGAATATATTAAATATATTAAGCAGCAACAAAAAATGTTACCATCAATATCAGTATCTATGCCAAGATAATTCCAAAATTGTTTAATTTGACTTCTTGTACAAGTTATTTTATCTTCATTAATTGTAATAACTTGAGAAGCTTGACAACCTAGATCCTTATTCTGCTGAATACTTAATGCTATCTCTGCTGCACGAGCTTTTTCAATAACATTACTATATTTTCCCACATAATTATAAACCTATAAGCAACAATGAGTCAAAATTTTTTGATTTCTATATTAATAACAAAATATTATAAAACAACGAATTAAATAAAAAAAAAAAAAAGATCAATTTATTTTAATCATGACAATTAAGCACAAATGATATAAAAAAGAAATCTATGAATAATACTATACCTCTGATTTTGTAACTAATACATAAGTATCACCACTATTGATACTGTTAGCTACTGGTTCAACCAGTCTAGCTTGAACATGACGTCTGCCTTTTACCATAATCAACATTAAATCTTTATACGGTCGTAATTTATTCATAGTATAATTTGCATCCGCAATATTTCTTAACGTTATAGCGCTAAAATCTTCCGTAGAAGCTAATCCAGCAAGAGCTTCTACAGCCAAGGCTGAATTTTTAGCAACTAGAAATTAACAAATATTACACAATGTGTGCATTTCAATCTAGAAATCTAGTAGACATCTATAATCATACACTATAATCATTTTGAAAAGAATTTCCTTATTTAAATAGATTGAGATATATTTATGTATTATTTACATAAACATATTGATATGTACTTACGTTTCTCTACGTTTAAACTTCTCATTACCTTCTCTGCAATTCCTGTAGAAACTTCGGTATATTCAGATTTCAAATCGGTACGCGATGCAAGTAATTTTATAGGATTTTTCGAAGCTGCACGCCTTTTCTGTGTTTGTATATTTCGTTTTTGACCTAGTCTATGCGATAGAAAAAAAAATATATTTTTTATTTCCTAAAGAATCGTATCTTTTTTTATCATGCAGATTAAGTAAAATGCATCACTTACAATTCCGAATGCGATGTGATTACATCAAAAGCACTTTCATCTAAACTAAAACGTTCAGTCTCACATTTTTTCAAAGATACTCCAGTATAGAAAGATGTAAAAGTTTCATCATCTACTTTAGGAACAGATACAGTTGCTAATACAGTAGATTTAGTTTTATTTTCTTCACCTGAAATATACGTCAATGTAAACATTATGTTCTTTAAGAAAGTTAATCTAATTATACTAATGTATTAATATAAAAAACAAACCACTTTCATCGCTGGCAGGCTCTGAGAAACTTCTTCTTACTGTGATGGGTGAATCTTTGCTTGGACTTGATGGCGTCGAAAGAATATCCTTTGTATCTAATAAAATTTAAGTTATCAATGAATCTGATATAAAATAAAAAGTGATTATTATCGTTAGCTTCAAAATAAATCAATTATAAAATACCTTTTCGTCCTTTAAACCTTTCCGGCCTTGGTCTTTTTTTCTTGTCCGCGATATTGTTCATAACTTCGATGCAAAGTGAAGACGAACTCTCTTCTAAATTTTCTGTTTGTTCAACTTTCATTTTACCTGCTACTGTAAATTTGATAGCATCTGGTGCAGCAATTCGTTTTTTCCATCCCTCTGCAGCAGATTCTAATTTACCAAGACAATCGGCTAATACACCTTGTCTAATCGTTAGTTCTTCCTTATTAAACGTAGTACTGCAAAGTACATCCTAAGGATATAAAAATATAATTAAAATACCAGAAATAATGAATAATAAATATAATGAAAGAAATGCATTTAATGTTATTACAACATAAAAAAAGAAATTAATTTACAGAAGTTTCACTCATTATCCGACGTTTCCAATTAGTACTGCCGCTACGTTGAAGTGCTGCTAATCGATCAGCGATACTCATACTTGGACTTTCAGCAACTTCTGAAATAGGTATCGTTTGTGTTGCGCTACGATATAAACCTGGTAGAGTTGTGGTAGCATTACATTTCTCTTTTGTTACGTCAAATGATGTACCTTCGCTACTTAATGCATGATGACTAGCACTTTTGGACAAAGCAGCATGTCTATAAAATATAATAAATTATATAAAATGGTTATATATTATCAGTTCCTGAGCATTGTATGCTAATATAGAAAAAGAAAGAAGAAATATCAAGCTATAATAAACATAGAAATAACGCGCTTACTTAGCTTGTTTTGTTAATGCATTCTGACGTCGTCGAAAAATAGCTTCATTTTTAATAATACCACGGACTTCGCGGCTGGCTGAAGAAGACGCGTCATCGTCTGAAGACTGAGGTATTTCATTTTTAGGTAAATGTTTATCTTCGCTATTATATTTTTGTGACATAACACTGTCAATTTTAATATTATCTATTTCATCTAAATTGAAATTGGTTCTTGATCTACATGACTTATCCTGAGAGATTACTTTTGTAAGACAAGGCACTGCGTGTTCTTGTTTTATTTCATTGTAAATGCCCTCTTTATCATCGTGTTCTTCTAAATTATGTAAATAATAAAAATCTTTTGACAATGTAACTGTTGTATCTTCTTTTTCTTCATATTGATGTTGCTTAACATCTGTATTTTTACTTTGCAGAAAAGTATCACTGCTGGTTGTTTCATCATTATTATAATTTGAATCACATTTATCAAATGATGTAGGAGTACTACTTCTTAAATTTGAATGTGGCATAATATCACAAGTACTAGAAGCTTGTTGTTGTAATTCCTCTGATTCTTTTTTAAGTACAGACTTTATTAATTTCAAACCTTCAAGTTCAGGACTTTTAGTTCGAAATAGATTATTTGAATGGTAGCTAGAAGATTTTAAGATACTTTTTGGCAATTCATTTTGAGAACCAGTTGACAATTGGGTATCATTAATTGTCTTTTGAGATTCTTCAAAAATACCTAAAATGTAGATATTACATTATTTTATCAAGTTTTTATATTGTTAAAAAATTATATCTGTTTCCTTAACAGATGTCAAAACATTCACAAAAAATATTTATTACGTATACATATTATATACATGTAATATGTAATTCTTACCTTTAGTTAAAGAAAGTTTCTCAACAGCGTTTAATGGAGATATACGGGACGCAACCTCTACTTCTTCAGATGTAACGGGTTGTGTCTTATAACGAGTACCAGGTCGCCTTCGTAAATGTCTTTCCTGAGAAACTTTGTTTGATGAAGATGATGTTTCTGCTATGATTTTTTGATTAAATAATCTCACCCGTTCTGCTAAACTCAATTTTGATGGATCATATTCGTCATCAGGTGTATAAGTACTTTCTGCTTTTATATTAGAAGATGCTTCATTGTTTGAAGCAGCATTACGTTGATTTTGTAATACAGCTTCTTGGACCTCTTGTAAAGTCACGGGTTGCGTATTAAATCTATCATTGCCTTGAAGCTTACGTTCTCTATAACGTTGTATACCATGTGATGCTTTATATTGTACATTTTGAGATGTACTTTTTTCTTTAGACGTTACATTCTCCTCCATATTCTTAAAGTGTAAAGCCATTGCAGATACACTGTTACTACGATGTGCAATATAATTTTCTTCTATATTACTTGCTTCCAAATCTGTTTTTGATTCATTCACAGGTGGATTTAAATTATGTTCAGCTTTCTTAGATATAGACATTTGAGTATAAAAATTTATGTTTTTCTCACAATTTCTATTTATAACAAATTCGTGGGATTCCGGTTTTATTTCACTTGATGTTTCTTTCTTGAGTATCAATCGTTTGTCTTTATATTCTTTATTGACTTTCTCGTCCACAGTTGCACTACAACAAATCAATGTGAAGAATATCTATTATTACTTTATTTTTACTTTGACTTAATTTATATAAAAATCTAATAAACATAAAATTTTGTTATGGCTAATTTTTAGTAAAATTTAACTACTAATTGTAACAGTATATGTTTAGTTTTAGACTTTACAAAGATGACATTTAGTCCAAATATACTCACATAACTTGATAATCAAAAGTATGTAAATTTGATAATACTTATAACACAGATATAAAAAATAAAGCGATAACTTTTCTTTTAACACAATAGTATAGAGAAACACATTGTTTTTAATGTATAATGTACATGTAAAAATTATATTAAACAATAGATAAAATTCTATTTTGTAAAGAGTATGGTTAAACTGCAGTATGCATCCAACTGTCTGTGATTTCTGGTACCTATGAGGATTGCTAGGTGATCTATAATTAAACTTGGCACAGAATCAAAGTCTCAACAAACTCACATATTACCATTGGTACTAAAAATGTAAACAAATTCATATAATGTTGTACAGAAAATTTTTTGGGAAATTATATCATTGACAATAATATCCTACTATATCGATTATATTTATCCATTTATCATTTATATATATATATATATATATATATATATATATATATAAAATACACATATATACGCACATATATAATTTATTATTATTTGACCTAAAATATTAAGAATAATTAAAATATACAATACTCTCTCTTTCTCTCTTCTTGGTAATTTAGGAAATAAAATTTGTGCTCTGTTCATATTACTTTTGTTATTACAAAAATAATCAAATTGTTTATAATTATTAAATTACAACATATTACATCATATAAAAAAATAAAAATTAAAAGTAAAAAAACAAATATTTGTCTAATATTAATATATTTTTGATTAAGTGAGTACAGATAAAAGAAATCTCAAAATATTATAAATATTAATATATATTTATGATAAAAGTCTTCACTCAAAAATAGTATATATAGTTGAAAAGAAATAATATATATAAAAAAATTTAAAGAATATATATATATATATATATATAAGCGACAATATTATTCAAATACTACATACCTATCAATGGAATCGCGACGGGTTGTGACTGAACTTTCATTAGACTGTGACAAATGCGACCTTAAATTGTTACCACTCATTGATTTTATATATGATTGATTTTGCAACATATCACACAAAGAACTCGATTCAAGAGATCTTCTTTTATCACGTACAACAGCTAACTCGTTACATATGTTAGAAGGTTGTACATGACCAACCGATTGTGCTCGTTTTCGTAAAAACAAGTTATTTCCAGTTACAGATAAGTCATTTAATACATTCGTATCATGAATATGTAAGCGTACACGTGTCTCTATTTCTCGAGAAGTAGATTGTTTTAATATTGGTTTTACACAATCGTTTTCTAATAATCCACCTGATCTAGATTGTAAGACACGATTTTTTAACATAGAAAGTTTCTTAGGAGAAGTTATATCCATATCATAATTACATTCATCTTGTGGACTTTTTCGTGAACACTTTAAAATTGTTTTCTTAGGTTTATCATCGTGTTCGTCAGATTCTGTACTTGATTTTTTTTTCAATATTGGACGCGGCTCGAGCGAAGGAGGATCATTTCCAGAGGATTCTTCTCTACTGTGCTTTTTTTTCAATATTGGTCTCACTTCAGAACCTTCAAATGTTTCAGTACCATTTGTAAGATCTGTTGCAATTGTCACGTGATGAATGGTATTGCTTGATCTTGTATTATTTGTAGATTTTCTTTTAAGAATCCCCTGTGGTTCTGGAGAACCAATTTGGCCGTCTTCTCTATCGTCTTCTCTAGAAGACTTACGTTTCAATATCGAAGTAGGTTGAGGATCAGGGCTTTGATCTCGTTTTATGATTTCATCTAACGACGATCGCCTTTGATTTTTTAAAATAGGCCTAAATTCGGAATAGTTGTTATCATTAAAAGAAACATCAGGTGAGCAACTGCGCCGTCGAAGTATTTCGCTTTCATCCAAACTACTACGTTTTTTTAAGATACCATGCCTTTTATGAATTGGTTCTATCACAGATGGTGAAAATGTCACAGGTAATGTATTGTGTGATGTACTAGATGAAGATTGACCTGTTTCATTTTCAGCCACCTTATGTTTAAGTATAGATACTGGTGGTTGACGTCCTGAACAAGAATCTTGTGGATATTCATCAGTGGATTTTTTTAAGATAGAACATTTACTCGGTGACACTGTTGTATGAATGTTTGCAGAATGATTTGTACATTTTGCCACATTTCTTGTAGGTGATACATTAGTTAAATGAATCTCAGACTTTTGTTTATGATTTACTGATAAACCACTATGCGATGCAAGTCTTTCTACTCGTTCCATAGTAGCTTTTGTCAATGCAGTCAGTGCATCAACCCTTCTCGAGACTTCTGAATCACTATGACCGTCCTTACTATCAATTTATATAAATATTAAATAGTTGTTCGTATTAATCGGAAATATTAAAAAAAAATTATAATTACCTGCTTTGTGGTGCATTACAACATTTTGTATTTGGAAGAGATGTAACAGTTGATGAGACATTAGGTTTGGAACGATGTATGTTATAATGAAAATTAACACGCGATGAGCCAAGTTTTGATTCTGTATGCTTTTTTTGTGAGCTAGCAGCAGTCTGATGAGAAGCACCAGTATCGGAAGACAATATTGTATCAGATATGTGATTTTGTTTACTTGATTGTCTTGAACCTCTTCTTTCATTATATTCAGCTAAAAATAAAAGCTACTTTTACTGCTATTAATTTGATATAATATACACCAAATTAAATATATATAATGCAGAAGTTATATATATTAAAAACAATTTCAATTACATTAAATAAAAAATTAAATTTTTAATATGTCTTATTTGCTTACAGTTAATTAAACGATCTGATGGAACTGCCTCTATATTGCTCGATCGATTTAGATATGATTTTCTTTTATAACTTTTATCTCTTTCTCGCACCGGATTCATTGTATTACCATTGTCTGAAGATACTGGATTGTCCTGCACATGCATATGTTGTTTATTACCATGTGTGAACATGACATATGTTAAATAATGATTATATGATGTTATTATACACATGCTACATGTTATATACCTATATAAAAATACTTACTACTTTAGTAGATAAATTAGCACTCAGTTGGGAGCTCGAAGGAGTAGAAGTTTCCAAAACACCTAATCGTTTTGATGTATTACCTAAAAGCAAAAATGTTTGTGGTAAAATATTAAGAAGCTTAAAAAACTTAAAAACATAAAAGACACTAAATATACTCACTATTCGATGATACAATAGAAGCAGCACGTAGCCTAGAAGCTTTAGTCTCACGAATATGCGTTACCTTATGTAATGCAAGATTTTTATGTTGATCCTTATTTTCCACTCTCTGTGTTGCACGATTAGACTTTCCTAACGTATAGCTATTTTTTTTATCCTCTATTTTATCAGAATCAGATTTATTTGATATTAATATCATAAAATTTTGTTATCACATATGTTTTTAATAAAAATACTTGCCTACTTACACAGGATTATGTCTTATGATAATAAATAAAATATAAATAAAATTCATAATAGTTTTCATAATAAGTCATACTTACTATCAGACGAACAAGGTATTAAATTCTTCCTAGGTCTGCACTCGGTATTTTGTTCATTGCACTGTATTTCATTACACTTAGAAGGATCAGTAGCATTTACACATTCCGAAGAGTTATTTTCTGTTCCATTCGAAGAACTTTCTCCGCTGGCTGCCATCAAAACTGTTGCACCAGCAGCTACCATTACTAAAAATAAATACTATATTACACCTGACATTGCCAATTTCTCTTGATTCCTATTTTGCCAAGAAATAAATTTCCAAAAATCATGCAATTCTTAAAGGATCATTCATGTGCATTATGACATATGTTAAGAAAAAAACTTAATCTATAATAATATATATATTGCCTTTTTTACAATATATTTCAAAATTATTCTTAAACTTCTTCAAAAGTTGTATATAGATATATTATGCATATTTAATAAGAATCAATTTGTTATTAAAAAATAAAGTTCACGAATATTCAAATATTTTTCTTATATCGCGAGTATATTCTCATTCGCATAATTAGGTCTTAACGGTGAATAAATTTCTATAAAATATATATGCTAAAAAATGTAATATTTCGAATAAAAAATAATAAATATGATCGATGTTATCAACGAATAAAAATCAAAGAGTGCAATAAAAGAAATAATAGAATAAAAAGTATTATCATTAAATTATAATAGAGAAAATATTTTATTAAGGAGAAAGTTTCTTTCTCTCCTTTTCTTTCTTTCGTTCTTTTCTTTTCTTTTTTTCTTTTTTTTTTTTTTTTTTTTTTTTTTTAAATATATTCTACCTACTTATTTACTGTATCCTTCCTTATGTTGCAGCCATAATCTTGCTTTTAAAAATAAGTTTAGAAATAATCCCGAAAGTAGTCAATAATACGGATTAATCCGTTTTATATTATCACAGTTATTAATACTTATAAAAAGCACCAATTCGTAAACTATAGAATACATATAAAAAATCACGGAACACCTATTGTATATATCGCGTATTGGAAAAATATTACGATCGACGGGAAAAAAGTATCGTCCCTGGAAATATTGCACAGGTATTACTCATCTGATCACGATTTCTCTTGTAACTGCCAGTAACAGTCAGTTGTCATTTACAGTTTACGAACACTAGCGATCCACACTTTATTCCACCGATAAGGTAATCGTTCTAGAGGGTGAATCACTGATAAATTCTCTTGCATAGTGATCGAGAATAGCAATAGGTAATACAGATTTTATCGCTCTGTTTTACCATGAGCTCTAACTGTAACGTTATCTTTCTAACGCTTCATAGAAAAATTAACAAAATAATTTCGATAAATTTCAATTTAACGTCGCAACATAATTTACGAAGTCAAACGATTCATACGATTGAAATCACCGACTAATTTTTCTAATTTTATTATATGATTACAGTAATATTTCCCATCTTCGCAAAAACGTTTTAATCAACGATCACGGCGAGTAGAACAAGGAACACAAGCCAACTTCTTATTTTGATTTCTCTCGTTATATATATATATATATATATATATATATATATATATATACCCACGAATGTTCATTTTGAAGAAGAAACTGTAAAAAGAAAGGAAAGAAAGAAAATACTACAAAGACGAATCGGTACTCTCGACGGTACATACAATTTCCTAGAATGGGGATAGTACAATTTTCATCCGATAGATGGAGCAAAGATCGCCGATATCGCAGTGCTCGGCATTTAATTACACGCAAGGCTACCTATCTACGATCGTTTAACATATCAATGATTGTACCGTTGCTTTCATGCTCTTCACAGCCTGTTTGCCAGCCAGCCTGGCACGGTAAATGATATGTGTGTGAGTGCGCGAGGCTAAAAGTGCCAGCCCTCTGTTGTATTCGTTGTTGCTGTCATCTACGCGTCACGATTGTCTCGATTTTTGTCGACGTCGATCGGTTGTCGGCCATTGCGTGTTACTGCTATTGCTACTACTATTGCTGCTGTTGCTATTACTGTTATTGTTACTGTTATTGCTGCTGCTGATACTGCTGCCGCTGTCCCGCATATGTTCTCTCAATACTCGCACGTGCGCGCGCGTTAAAGAACGCAAGCGAGCGTGTGTGTGTGTGTGTGTGTGTGTGTTCCGCGATTTGCGTTCGCGTATCCCTCCGAAAAGATGGCCGCCATGAAAGTGTACGGTGGTGATGTTGACGTCGTTCGCAACGAGGCTGCGTTACGTCCTCAAGAAGCGTGAGGAAGAGATTTTAATAACTCGAATGCGCGTGCCGCACTGGCGGTGGAATTGTGGAAAAAAGAGAACGGTCTTCGGAAGAGGAAACGAGGCCTTCGATAAGAGCCGCCGCCGGCAAGTGCGCTATTCGTCGCGAGGTTTCTCTCGCGGTGCACGACGACAAACGGGAAGGATAGAGGAGCGTAATAGCTAACAGCCGTGCAGGATACTATCGGGAGAAATAAAGAAGAAAGAACGTGAGTGAAAGACGGCTTCAATGTGTGACCAGTGGAGAGGTTGAGAGAGAGAGAGAGAGAGAGGAGAGAGAGGAGTGAGAGAGAGAGAGAGAGAG
>NC_057694.1:2829859-2867359 GCF_014466175.1 Vespula pensylvanica
AGAGAGAGAGAGAGAGAGGAGAGAGAGAGAGAGAGGGACAAAGACGAGTTTGAAGAAAGAAGGAACGGACGAACGAACGAACGAAAGCATTGGAGAAAAAGAAAAGGTCTGGAAGAAGAAAAAGAAAAAGAAGAAGAAGAAGAAAAAGAGGTGGAGGAGAAGGAAGGAGTAACGTGACCGTCAACGTTAGAAGGGTGTTCGACGAGGAGTAAACGAATGAGGAAGAAAGACGCGCGCGATAAAAAAGGGTGCCAGAATTGATAGAGGAAGGAGAGTAGGAGGAAGAGAAAAGGAGAGAAAGGTAGAGCGAGAGAGATAGTAAGATCGAGGGAGAGAGGGGGAAAGGAGTGATAGAGAGTGTGTGTAAGAGAGAGAAGGAGATAGAGAGGAGGGAGCGAGAGAATGAGATAGGGGGAGCGCGTGGAAAACGGGGGTGATATACGCGAGTGAGTTGTACGGGTAACGCGGGTGGTGCGCTTTGGTGCCGCGAGTGAAAGAAATGCGCGCGTGAGAGGGTGTCTCTCGAGCCTCCCTCAGAGCGTGCGAGCACACCAACATATCCTCGTTTACGCGAGTTTTTCGACGCAACCCAGACGACGACTGTGCCTACCGCGTCGACGCACGTATCGAAAGTTTCGTGCTTTCGAAGGAGGGACGGCCATATTAATCCGTAGCCCCTGCCGTCCGAAGCTCACCCGAGAGATTTTGTGTTTGTCTCGACCATTGGATAACTCTTCAATCGTGATTCGAAATTGAAAGGCTTGTCGCGTATTGTGATATGTGCGCGCGCATGTAACTACTCCGAACGGTTTGTTAAAAACGAGAAGAAACGACAAGTTATACGCACGATATTCGGTTCCACGTCCTTTCGGATGACGGTGCGTATAGCTGGTGCGTGCGCGACGGTACAAGCGTGTACGAGCGTGTGCGAGCGTGTGCGAGCTGTCTCTTCCGCCGCCCGATGTCCCTGTGCCGTCCTCGTCGTACCGAAGCAAGTCAGCGGTTCACCAACACCAGCGTGTCTTCTCTGTGCTCCAACGCCACTACTACCACCACTCTTCCTAGGCCCTATGCTACTCATGTAGTGAGTATTTTCACTTATTTACATTCGATTACCTTTTTCTTTTTCAATTATTAGTAATTGCCATAATACGTCTACTAAAACTATATTTTATCGACTGTTGTTTTATCTCTTACTCCGTTTCCTTTACCGCTTCCTTTTTTTTTTCCATAGATAAAGTTTTAAATAAGCTCGTATAATAATAGTACTTTGTTACGATGACAATTTTTTAATCGCTTTTAGTTCTATAGTTTGTGAGTCACCGATAATAATCAATGCGTTATCCAATGAATAATGTTTAAGGTTGTCGATTCATGCTGTCGCTTTATTTTTACACCATATATTTCTCTCTGCGTTATCCTACATCTAATATCAATTAATACTGATCCTATAATAATATCTTTGAAACATTATACGTTCTGTAACAGTCAGCGATAAAGAATAATAGCTTTGAATCTCAGAAACTTGGACGATCGCTAAAAGATTAGGTGATGTCAATAACTGTAGAAAGAAAACATGTCGAAAATAGTCTTTAATATCTATATTTTATTGATATCTGATGATAATGTATTATAATCTGCTTTGGCAAATGATTTGTTTAAGATAGTAATTCTATCATGGAGCGCGCATACAGTTAAAAAAGAATTATATATTAATCTTCATATTATATTAACTATTTATATTTTAACATTTATACTGATTTTGACATATTCAAAAACATACTGATTAAATTTATTATATCACATGCGTGCATAATGTGCAATATTGCAAACATAACCTCTAATCTGAGGTAAATAAGTAACTCGTACATAGGGAAGCCTCGAGCGATTTTATAAACAATGAGTCACAACAACATGAAAGTAAAAAAGATATTGTGTAACATTATTTTGATAATACGTCTGTTTTTCGTCAGTTAAAAATAATGATGATATCGATAGAGCAACGAAGATCTTACGAAGAGACTTGAAGATGTCACTGTCAAATTCGAAAGTGAGAGAAGGAGAGGGAAAGGGAGAGAGAGAGAGAGAGAGAGAGCACGACGGAGAGGGGGAGAGAGAGGGAGGGAAACAGAAAGCGAGAGAATTCTAAAGAGTCGAATGTTTCTGTACTGTACTACCGGTTGAGCGAATAACGTGGAATGAGACCAGGCTTACCTTTTTTGCCGACTTTTCTTTTTTCTCTCTCTCTTTTTCTCCCATTTCTATCTCTCTTTACCTCTGTTTTTCTCTTTAATTTTTAAATACGTACGATGGATAGAAACATTCTATCTTACTACTCTGTCCTCTTTAAATGCTACTTTCTACTATATTCGGCCTTTTTATTCTGGTTCTCGAAGACGGTCGAGAGTACTTCGTATTTCGTGGTAGTGGCGCTACGATGATGGCGCGTGCGAGGTTTGAACTTTTCTCTCTCTCTCTCTCTCTCTCTCTCTCTCTCTCTCTCTCTCTCTCTCTCGCTCTCTCTCTCTCTCTATCTCTATCTTTCTCTATCTCTCTATTCCTCCCACTCTTTCTTTCTCTTTACCGGTGATTGGTGAATTTTTTTTCTACACATAGGGCGCGTGCATCGCATATTGCCATCGTGCATGCATCGCCTATGCATCGCGTATGCATATTTGTGCGATCGCATGAATTAACATTGAATAATTTCGTTTCTTGTTCGGTCGTCGTCCAAATGTTTCGTTTTTTTTTTTCTTTATCTTTTTTGTCGTCGTCATCGTCATCGTTGTTATTATTTTTCTTTCTTTCATTCATTCAGTGTTCTTCGATAATAAATTCATTCTTTCCTTTGATTTTAATCCTCTATAATATGATTTTTGTTCGTGTTTAATTATATAATGTGAAATAACACATACATGTACTATAATAATTATAGTAACTATAGTAAATAGACGTAATAATTTTGTTGAAAAACAAAAATGATGTCAGATTTATAAAATAAGAAATTAAAAAAAAAGGAAAGATATAGTTATAGAAGAAAGAAAGAATATAGTTATACGTGAGTGTGTGATTTAAAACTTAAATATCAAGTTATGGAGGATTAATATATCGATAATATATATTGTGTTCGATTAAATATTACGTTTCGTTTCATTTCTGTATATGTATGTATATAGATACATAAAACAATTTCATTGGTTCATATGATAAAACAGCTGTGTTCGATTATAATTTTTGCGTGCACTCGCTGAACGAAATCTTTGGTGATAAGGGTTAACGCTAATAAGATTACTTGTGCTTTATCTTATCGCCAATGTCTTTAATCTTGTCTTTCCGATAATATAAAGACACGATTTCTTTTCTTATTTATACGATGCATCAGAGATTCGCGCGCATTTCAATGCGTCTGTGTGTGAAACAGAAAGAGAAAGAGAGATCGGATTTTCGAAAGTGAGTACGAGAAATTCGCATACGGAATAGTCGGAATAGTAATTCCAACAATGCGATTATCTCGTTAATTGTGCAAATTGCTTGAGTCAATTTTCAAAGCCGATTTATAATCGCCGTATATATATACATACATACATACATACATATATATGTGGATGCGTGGTTCTACGTATATCGCATCGTTATCTCTCTTCCGAAAGGGATAATTTTCATCGTACTCTTCATCATGTTTCCTATGTTTTCTCTCTTTATTTTGTTTCTCATTTTTTCCTTATGCGTTATTATTACAAATAAATGCAAAATCAAATAGTGTATTTTCTTGAATAATATCTTATCGTCGATGAATCTGTTACATAATTTGTTCGTTACCTTGAGTTCTAGATTTTTTCTTTTTTTTTTTTCCTTTTTTTTTCTCGAATCCGCATTAACTAATGAAAACGAGAAGAAGAAAAAGGGAGAAGGTCTTTTGAAAAATAAAAAAAAACATAATAAAACAAGCTTCCCTTTCTCGTTGAGTCCGAGTTTCAAGCACGCTGTCTCTCTCTTTCCCTCTCTCTCTCTCTCTCTCTCTCTCTCTCTCTCTCTCTCTCTCTATCTCTCTCTCTCTATTCCCTCTCTCGTTGAGAGCTCTTGGATCTCTCTCTCTTTCTCTCTTGGAGCAATGGCCCTTTTCAAAGTTGCTCTCTGGTATATGGCGTAGGAAGACTATAAGACGCATGATTCATTACACAGTGTTTTAAAAAATAGATTTTAACTTCTCATCGTTGGAAACATTCAAATCCATGTCTACAATGTTTCAAGATCTAAATAATTTTCTCTCTTTTCATAAAATAAAAAAGAAAATCCAACAATAAATCACTTTTCCATTTACAATACAATTTTTTCGTTATTACGATCGACAAGGTTTTTTCTTATGCGATTTGCGAAAAAATATTATTTATAAACTATGTCAAAAGCATTAGAATTTAGATTATATGAGTTTGACTGAAGTCACAGGAACTATGTTGTTGTTACTATCTCTTGGTATTATGGTGGACGACGCAACCCGACGTCGAAACCACGAATCCTCTTATCTGGGAAAGTAGGGGGGTTGTCCTCCATTGGGATTAATTTCAACGGGCAAAAAGGTTCGGAGTACGTAATAAGAAAAACGAGTGTAAAAAAGTCTCTCTGTGTTTTGTTAACACACATTGTTGGATTGACTATTATATGCAAAGGGGGTAATGCGTTTAACACAGATTACATTCATAATTAAATTAAAATCGTTATTTAAGATAATTAAAAATTTAGGAAAATTTTGATAATATATCAAAATTAAACAAATACTATTCAAAATATAATTTTATACATTAATAATTACATAAGTTCTATGCGTATGTATAAATACAGGTATACTCGTGACTAATGATCGGATCTTCTGAAATACTTTGAACATAATTTGGAGCATAAAACTTTTCAAAGCCTTGATCCTCATAGGTTTGAAAATCTTGAGAGTTTCGATAGGTTTTCGAAGCTTAATGGGTATTCAATATCTTACGAGTTTTTTCTTTACTTTAATTTAAGCAGTATCATTGACACAAAAAAATATTAAAGAAATCGGAAAAGTTCGAATTATCGTAAATGCATTTATTTACGTTATTAATTTTTATTAGTTTATAGTATATATTACGAATGTTAATATCTAAAGAATATTTAAAGAGTAAGAAAGAAAGTAGATGAAATAAACTAGACAAAATAAATTATATATATATATATATTACTTATTTAATAACAAAATCGTATTTAAACTTAATACAGTATTATATGCATATAATGTGATATAATATGTACATACAAATATATAAAACATAGAATAATAATCAGATTTTTGTTTTCAAGGCAGGAAACATTGTCGCTAGAACAATGAACTTGACAAAAGATTCGAAATTTATCAAGACTTTCATAAGTTGTAAGCTTGAAATCGTGTTCGAAGTTACGATATAGATTCGAAGCAACTCGAAATGTCTTATGTGATTCTCATCACGTGAGTCCATTGTCATTTGAACAACAAAACTGACAAAAACTTGAGAATTATCAAGTACTTAGAAACCTATGTCAACAATTTTAATTTTCGAGTCATGTTCGAAGCAATTCGAAGTTGTCATTATTTGATTAGATCCGAAAGCTATTCCGAAGTATTTTCAGATTCTCACTATAGGTACCTTATATATAATAATAAAATATATTACATGTATATAAATGTAATTATAAATGTAATATATAAATGTGTTAGGAAGAACAAGTATTATTTTCTTCTCTTTTTCTTCTTTCATTTTTTTTTCTATTTCTATCTTTTCTTGTTTCTAACTGTTGTTATTAATTGTACTTTATTGTTAAATGTAGTATAGCGATAAAGAAAGAAAAAAATAGAGAAGAATTTCATTACAGCGATATAATTTAAGATAGTTGATTACTGTACAAAGTATATGTATATACAACTTCGACCGTTCACCTTGCCCTATTTTTGTCTTTTATTTTCTTCTTTTCTTTTTTCTTATCTCGTTGTATTAGTCAATAATTGTAATAATCAATTGATACGTATGTATTCCCGTAGAAGGTTACGCATATGTTACGTAGCCATTGCATATGTGCATCGATGAGTCTTCGAATCTTTCATTTCTTAATGCTATTTCTCTCTCTCTCTCTCTCTCTCTCTCTCTCTCTCTCTCTCCTCTCTCTTTTTCTTCGAATCTATATGCACATATAGATGTGTGTACGCATGACTCATTGAATGCAATGTGATGATTCGATGGAAAGAAATGTGCTTGCACAGCAATGTATTTTCTTAGCACATTGTTATTTACATAGCCATTTTTATCTACGTATTATAGACGTATTTTCGATCATCTTTATATCTTCGAATTAGCGTTATGTTCTCTAATAACGATATGATAAATAATAAACTTGATACATACGCGCAACATATTTATTACTTTGTTTGAAAAGTACGTAACGATTGTTTTTCCAATCTTAAATATAATACGAAATTGAAACGAATTACTAAATTAAAAAAAAAATAACTATAAAGACTTATTTAAATGTTTGATTTAAAATAAGACGAAGTGTTATACAAATGAGGCGAATGTGCGAATGTGTTATATGGAAACCACGTCATCAAAATACCACGTTATAAAAGAGTTCTTCCTGTATTATTTGTGTACTAACATGTGTTGATATATATCTATACGCGAGCTGAAAAGCGATACGAACTTTACGGACAATCTAAAACATATTATATGTATATATTTCTATATTGATTGCTATATTATTAAATGTTAAAAAGAAATTTTTTAAACTAAGAAAAGAAATTAAAAAGAGACATTTTTTCTTTTTTCTTTCTCTGTAAGAAAAAACGTTCAAAAGCACTCAACTTGCGTATCGATGACTATTGTTTGTTTTATTTTATTACAAAGTAAAAGATATATATATATATATATATATATATATATATATAGTCGTAGGAATGGAATCGCTCATTCTTTAAAAATCATAAATTCTTAGAGCAATAGTGAGAGAGGGGGAATTGTGGAGGGTTGAGAGGGGGAAAGGGAAGAGAATAGGCAGCTGCCGATCGACAGAGCCAGCACGACGCTCTGGTAATTGCATTTTTCTTCGTCGAACGAAATCATCCTTGTCACTAGACGAATACTCCCGATCGAGTCTCGATCCTTCTTGAAGAAGGAAATAATACTCCTTCCTTACGTTTTCTCGACTCTTATTTTTTCCCACGCCTTTTTCTTCCTACTCTCCCTCCCTCCCTCCCTCCCTCTCCTCATCTCGAATTTCTTCTTCACTTTTCCTCTATCCTTCCCATTCCTTCATTTCCTTTTCCCCCCTGTTTACGAACGTATCGTCCGATTTGGATACGTGCCAATCTGTAGGTTTCTAATGTCGACGCTCTTGAAACGAAAAGAAAGAGTGAACTAAAAAGAAAAAACAACAAAATTGTGATCGATTGGATAAATTATTTATTATTATTATTATTATTATTATTATTATTATTATTATTAATTTTTTTTTATTACATACATACACATATTTGTACATTGATCAATGACACATGCAGGATTATTAATTTAATAATGAAAAATAAAAAATATTGTTTTCAAAAAAGGTGTAAATATTTATTAAACCAATGTTTCATATTTATTTTAGAGTTTTCCCGTGTTTACCATAATATATTGCATTTTGTTATTACATATACACACGTATATATATTTTTTTCAAATATGCTAGATGCGTAAATTTACCAAAAGATAATATTAAAGCACACGAGGAAAACAAATAATTAATATGAGCAGTTTTTATTTAACAAATATTTACATCTTTCGTCGAGTGCATAGAAATTCGATTAAAAAAAAGGGAAGAAAGAAAAAGGGAAATAGTAATAATAATAATAAAAGGAAAAGGATAAAAATGGAGTCTCTAATATGGCGAAATATCATTCTATTGTCACACACAATCATTCTTCTTTGTTAATGAATGAAGAAAGAATCTCAACAAAAGATAAGTCTCATAAAATGATATTTGTATCACGTTGTTTTGTAATATTTCATTACATATTTATGCTACCTCTTTATCTCATGAATATTACAATAATGGTATTAGTAGTTTCTTTGTAGTACTCATGAATATTATCTCATGAGTATTATAAAGAAAAATGAAAATAAAAAAAATAAATAAATAAATAAAATTAAATTAGAAAAATATAAGTGAAGAAAAAAAAGAAAAGATAAATCATTTATTTGTATTATATTATTTTGTAGTATTTCATAATGTTTTAACATTTCTGGAAAAGTATAACGTTGTTATGTCTTAAAGATTAATGAACGATAAGCCCTTTTCTATCCTTCGTTAAACTGAAAGGAAAGGAAATGTGCAGGTTATACCTATATAGCCCGAGTCTAAGGGCTCTTCGAAGTAAAGTTCGTGTTGAGCGAAACGTCGTTTCGTCAGATCGGCATGCTTTTGAAATCTATTAAATGGTTATTAAACGATAAGAGAATGAATAAATAATGTATGGTATAAGGGATCACTGCTTTGTAAGTTTGCTCTTGGCTGAAATTCCCTTTAAAGATTCATGATAATAGTCGTGCTCGTTTATCCATACGAATCCTTTAGGATAAATTTACCGAGTGTTCCTTGCAAATTTCTTTTTCTTTGTTCTTTTTTTCGAGATTGCAAAGTAGCCCAAAAGTTGTTAAATAATTTTACAAATTGACTATTCTTTTTCGCTTGCGGTTTTACAACTTGAACAAAAAAAAAAAAAAAAACAATAAAAAATTTCAAAAAAGAGTAATCAATATCTTAAATCATTTAGGAACTTTTGGCCCGTCCCGGTAAAGTGAGTGAAGTGTTTGATCATTTGTGTTCTGTTTTCAGAAATTAAAAACAAAAAATGAAAGAAAAATATAAGAAATAAAATTAAAACAAAAAAAAAAAGAAAAAGATAAGAAAAATAGAAAAGAGAAGAACTTAATCGCATTATATAAAGCAAACATTTTTATTCTTCATCGATGAAGAAGCGATGAAGAAGTGGCAGTTTTGTTTGGTCAATACGAATGTCGGAAAGAATCTGTTTACGTTGCTGTCTATATATGTACGTATACCTTTTCTTGAAACACAAGCACGTATAATTATTATTATGAACGTTTTCGACCCTTCTTTGGAAATTGATGAAACAATCAATAATCTCGGAATACATAAGTAATTATTTCCAACCGATCAATTTCGTCGATTCATTCTGTTCGTCGTTCTGATCGATTCGAGTTTGATTTCATCTTTGTGTGTTAAATGTAAACGCGTTTTAAAGAATGAAAGAGGGTCAGTGCATCTAATTCAGTCCACGTCCAATCACGAATGTTTTCTCGGCGATTACGTCAAAACAATCTTATTAAATTTTTATAAAGTATCTACGAATATAAAACCGAACAATCAAAACCCAATTCATTCATCAATAATCGATTTCGAGTCGAAAATTTCAATCTCCCCGTGCTCATTCATATGTAATTTCTTATTAACCGTACACACTGTATGAATTTTTATATTTTATTGAAAAAAAATGTTTTCTGAATGGAAATTACCTTTTAAGATGAGAAAGATAATGGTAATAATAAAGATAATAACAACAATAAAAGAAAAAAGAAATCAGAAACATATAAAATATTTGAAGAGATTTTCACATCGATACGTAAAGCTATAAAATTGAATTAAAAAGTAAATACATATGTAAACGAGAGAGTCGTGTAATAGAATGTTATTTACTGATAAAAATGTAGTCATTATTGTTAAAGTTACATATACTATTTAGTATTATTTATTTTTAGTATCTTTAAGAAAAAAAAAAAAATGCATAATCTGTAAATAATTTTTCTTTAACATTTCCGACACGTTCACCGTTAGTAAAACGAAACGTTTAATTAAGCTAAATTCACACACAATAAAAATGTATGTCAATCATTTTTAATGTGTGTAAATAAGATTAATAAAGTGTATATGAATGAACATTTAGCAAGAATCGAGGTGGAACATTTATTACAACAAAAGAATTATGTATATCACAGAAGAGTGATATATTACGAAGTGCAGTATTAAATTAGATTCGAATTAACTTTCGAATATTTTAGAAATTTATCTAATATTATAGACGAGGATGTTCTTTATACCAACAACATTTTCATTCTTAAAGAATTAAATCGACTATAGAGATAAGACATAAACGAAAGAGCTTCCTCGTAAAGAAGATTTGCTTTTCAACTGAAAGAACGGAGATTTTCTATATACCTTTCTTTCTCTTTCTTTCTTTATATATAAAAATAGGATAAAGAAAGATGACGTATATTTAGAGCTTCTTCTTATCTCGTCAAACAATAAGAATAAGTAGATAGAAAGTGAAGTACCTAATCGTTTCAATCAAGTGCATTAATTATTTTTAATATTAAAGATAAACGTTCGTTTTGAAGTCCTGATAGTATCGTGGACGATATTTTTAAAGTTTCTGACGTGTTTCATTCGGAAAATATTAGACGCTTCGTTTAATTCATTAAAGTTCATAAAAGTTTTCTTTCAGTTTCATCGAGTTACCTCGAACGTGGAACATGTCCTATAACGCATTCCGTCTATGAAACATCGTTAAAAATATACTCGAATGTTAATTATATTTTTGCGAGATGAACATACTTATACGTGTAGAATATACACACGCATATGTATACACATATGTAGAAATCAAAGGAATACGTACGTGTAAATATTCGAGGAATAATAATGTTAACACGGATCAACGAAAAACACGCCATATGTTTCCTGCTTCTGTAACGATCGCCGTGTACATAACGCGTGGAAGGATTACGAAAAGCCGATTCTAATTTAGATAATCCTCGTTCCGAGTCAGTATGCTTTTTTTTCTTTTTCTCCTCTTTTTTGTCGCTTTGTAAAAATGTACTTCCGAAATAGGAAGGGGCGAAAAAGAGAAATATGTTTCACAAAATTCGTTTGAAAGAAATTGAAATATCCTTTACTTACATTTATCAAGTGCGGGCATACTTCCTATAACATAGTTAAAAAATTGCGAAATATCTACCTATAAAACGGTATAAAAACTGACACGTATCTTCCAATATACAAACTATAATCAAATATAGCACAAAACAAAAGAGATTCATAGTGTAATATTGCAATGCAGTGATTAATACAATGGTCAATGTTTTATTACGATT
The DNA here is from genome assembly GCF_014466175.1 of Vespula pensylvanica. Classification (NCBI taxonomy): domain Eukaryota; kingdom Metazoa; phylum Arthropoda; class Insecta; order Hymenoptera; family Vespidae; genus Vespula; species Vespula pensylvanica. The sequence goes on from NC_057694.1 coordinate 2,841,067, forward strand.
ATTTTTATATTAAATCACAGATAATTTATATTTTTTATTAAGTTAATTTTTATTCAATTAATTTATATCCAAATCATGAAAAAAACTTTTTTTTTTTTTTGGTATAACAAATATCGTAATGCTTTATTGAAGCCGCGTTAAATTTTTACGTGAAACGATATTTCAATTTTTCAATGGTAATGAAATAATATTTTATAATTCCACATAAACACGGAACGCATTCGTCTAATCCGTATTATTATGAACGTAATCGTATTATAAGAGGTTTGTCTATATGACGTATTCTCTCTTTTGATAACGTGTCATTGAAAGATATCTTTAAATGATTTCCAAAGTTATACGCACACACTTGCGATTTATTTGTCATTTTCTTCTCATAGCATCGTATTTATAGGTTGACATTTTACTTTGTATACCTTTTCACTCTGCAAGCTATGTAGCAAACGGAAAGGACAAAGTAAGCAATGGAAGTTAACGTTGCATTATTCAGTTGACTTGAATTATGTTAAATGTCCTAGAGTACTAGACACAATTCTATTATGCAGATCCTGCGACTAACGAATGATTTTTCAATAACCTCCGCATTTTCCCCATACTTCCTCTTTGAATAATACTACTTTAAAGAGATAAATGTATTCTGATGAGCAAGTTTATTATACATATAAATAAGTACGATAATGAAAGAAGACGAATCTGACGAATGGGAGTATTGATGTTTGTTTGATCATTATGAATTTAAGGGAGAAATGGAGGAAGGGGTAATAGAACAAAGAAATAATAGTTCCGATTAAGTCTCCATAAGCAAATTGTTTTGCCATATCTATTAGAATATTATATATAATGTCAACTAGTATAATTGTACTGTAGTAATTAATTCCAACCTATACTATATATTATATTATACTATTATATCGGTATAATATAATAAGTATGAATATATTAAAAAGAAAAGAAAACACGAGCAATTTTGTTACAAAACAGTGTTACAAAATGTGTGTGTTTACAAAGAATTAGAAAATTAAATGGTGTTATAAAGATTGAAAATAAGATGAATTATATATACTTACAAAATTAATGTCGTAAATTTGTATAATATCGGATATGCATAGAAGATGATTAGAACGACGAATATGTTATCGACAGCATCATTCCGATGATTTTTGTTCTCCGTTTCGATGGAAGCCAATGCGATACATATGTTCGGCATTCGAACGCAATGACGCCATGTGTTTCCAGTTGGATTGCGAAGGGCTGCTTGTGAGAGAGAGAATCGTGCGGTCTGCTATACAGTATATAGGGTGCACCAAACGTTCTGGGTCTTTGGGCTTTCGTGACGGGACAACGAATACAGACGACGGCTTGCACGGTGCATTATACGGAAAGCGACGTTATATATATACATGTGTATATATATATATGCATGTATGCATGTATGTATGTATGTATGTATGTATGTATGTATGTATGTATGTATGTATGTGGGTGTTTTCAAAAGGAGGGGAGATACTTGTACATGTAGTTTATATGTGTGGGTGAGAGGGCGTACACGGGCACGTCATCTTAGCAAGGTTTGTTTCGGTTCAGTTCGGTTCGGTTCAGTTTGGTTTGGTTTTGTTTGGTTTTCTATACTCGATTGTGTTGTTGTTGTTGTTGTATATTGTTTCGATATAGCCAGGAAAAATATTTTCTTCGTTTTCTTCCTATCTCTATTTCTTTCTTGATAATCCATTTGAAAGTTTAATCTTGTATAATCCAATTGTGCGTATGTGTATGTGGAAGTATTAGTATAATTATACTATTCTAAATACAATATAATACTAGTATAAGTTAATACTTTCTATACTGCATCAAGAGAGAGAGAGAGTTATATTGTATTATATGTAATTAATATTAGTGTAATAATACTATAATAATAGCATAACACTATTATTATATTAATACTAATTATACTACAGATTATTTTATAACATATATTATATATATGATCACATAATTAGTAATAGCATAACTATTATTACACTAAATATAATATAAATTGATAATTATAAAAAAAAAAAAAGGGAGAACCATGAAAATATCTTCGGATATAAAATAAAAATTAATATCTTCGGATGATAAAATGAAAATTTTTCCAAATTTTTACATGACATTATAGTATAGGATACGACATATTTTTATAGATCCATAAACAATGCAATATATTCGTCCGTTCTTCTCTCTAGCGTAGAGAGAATGTGTCATTGGAGGGTAAAGAAAGACAGGAGGCTCATCCCCTCTTCTTCCTTCCCTTCTTCCCCTTCCTCCTTCTTCCCCTGCTACTCCTACTCCTTCTACTCCTCCTTCTCGTTTCGCAATTTTGTCAGTCGGTGTTTCACGTTAAGTCGCACGATTTCGTGCTCCGAGTAACGTTACTGTGTTTACTCGAGAAATAGAACGTCCTACATTTTATACGGTTCAAGTAATAGACTCGAGAACGCACCGATGCTTGAAACCATCTCTGAAAGACAACCATGTGAAATACATACATACATACATATATACAGATATATATACATATGACATATATGCAGATATTCTTCATTTATTCATTCATTTCTTATCGAACATTCATATTATAAACAGAGATTTTCAACGATCTTATTCTTTGATGATTATGGAGGACGATTATGGTACACACTTTGATAATTATTTTGGTCTTTATTTGTTTTTATTTATTTTTTATTCATTTTTTTAATCATTTTTTTATTTTTTTATTCCTATTAGAAACAAGGATATCTGTCTATTGGGGATCGTCGAGTCGATTTAACGTCGTCGACTCGACTCGGGGTAACGACATCGTAATTACTTGTACAACGTTTGCCAACCGTTATGTTTGCTCGTTAATGCGTCACCGCTGATATGGTCGACATTATTAATCGATCGTATCGACTTGCGTTTTCTCCTAGAAAAGATGAACTTTATAGTGGTACGTTTTATATTCGTCAAAAGACCTCGGTTATAGCTCGTCATAAAAATTAATTATTAAAAATTCATTACTGTAAAATTTATTGACTCACATTGATCATTATCATTGGATCAATCGATCGATTGATGCGTATTGTCTTATTTTAAAGCTACGAATTAGCATACGTATCTATTTTTAATTAAAGAAAATAATGGCATATATCATAATTTCATTTTTATGAATATCCCCATATTAGTCTATTAAAAATAATATGCGCTATTTCGCAATATATGCGTCTCAGCCATGATATTGACATTAATTATCTGAGTGAGTAGAACGTGTGCAATTATAATGTTGCTTACGTATTAAATAGCTACGAATGTTACGAAGGGATAGATTATTAATTTACGTAATTCGAATGGTAAACCTAATACAATATCGGATATTACAATCCGTAAGTAATCCGAGGTAATTAAAAAGTGCCTACTGCGTTTGACATCATTATACAATTTCTCTCTCTCTATCTTCCTTTTCTCCCTTTCTCTCCCTCCCTCCGTCCTACTCTCTCTCTCTCTCTCTCTCTCTCTCTCTGTTTTTCTCTTTCTCTTTCTTTCTCTCTGTTCTGTATTATTACTATCATTGACTATTATTTCTCTTCGTTAGATTGTTGTATAACATTTTCATGAGCTGATAATTAATCGATGAAAATTACCATAAAATTATATGCATTATTGCAGCATTATGTCTACATTGTACAATATCGTAATATGTATACATAACAGAAACTCAAATCAAAACTTTTCAAATATTTTTCTTTGAAATTCGAAAGTCGTTTTCTATTATTGCAATAATAATTCGGTAATAATTTCACTGATAAGATATTAAGATGTTATATTAATATTTAATGTATAATGTTAAATAATATAATATTTTCAGTTTAAAAATACCATTATTTAAATAAGAAATATGGTATATAAATAATTATATCACTTAATATAAATTCGAGTGTTACTTATTCTGATTAATTCAATATTACACTTACAAGTACATACATATATATTCGCTTTTTTGTAGTATATATATACTTCATTATTTATATTTATTATTAAATTATGTTCGATAACAGAGTTTCGTTTTAAAAAATTGCTTTTAATTACATATTTGCCGCAACGTCGTTACACAAATGCATTTAACAACAGAACGCATACGCTCAATCCTTTATTTATAAAACGCGTAAATGCGTCACCGTTTAATCGTGACGAGAATGCTCTCGTCGATACAAGAGGTACATCTTTGCTCGTTACCGGCCTATCGAAATCGTATAATGAACGTGACTGGCTTAGAATTTAGATCACATCGTCACGATGTAACGAGGAAACATGGATGACTGTATATTATGAATTGGTAGAAATTGAAAATTGCCGAAAGAAACATGAAAAGCAAAAAGGATATACTACAATATAATTAAAAGTAATTATTATTATACTATAGTATTATGTCATAATTGATTAAATATATTATAATACTAATACTAATCATATAGATGGAATAATAATTCAAATATTGCATTATATTGTAATATATCATAATTATAATATAATATAACTTATAATTATATACTTATACAATTAGTATAGTATAATTATATTAGTACGAGTTATACTTTCACATTATATAATTGTTAATTTTTTTTATTAGACAAAAGAACAAAAATTGGGTCACAAAGTGTTAAGAATGTACGTGTCCTTGAAACGTCATCACTTTGCAAAAATTGTTCAGAGAGATTCAGATAAATTTAATGTATCAAACGACCATTTATTATTGTTTAAAAAAATGTATGTGACTCGATCCGAAATATTAAACGTACCAACATTCGCGTTTTTTTTCCTTTTTTTTTATTTTTTTATTTTTTTTTTTTTTAAGAACACCGTTATTCCGTTAGTCGAGTTAAAAACGCGCTTGTGAACCGAGTCTCAACTAGTAAGAGGGGGCGTAAAAGTAGTGTTCTCTCATCCTGTATCCCCTCCACCTCCCCCTCTTCATTCCTTCGCCATCACTGTGCCAAGCAGTAGCGCGTCACGCCAAGCAAGAGGATGTTACGAAAGCTTAAAGGGGATGACGCTCCTCTCTTCTTTACTTTTGTCTATTGTTAAAGGTTTTTTTCTTCTCTCATTCGTGCTCTTTTCTCTGTGTCGTTCTCTCACTCTCTCTTTTTCTTTCTCTTTCTCTCTTTCTCTTTTTTGCTCTTTCTCTTTCTATTGCAAACATCTCTGTCTAATTGCACCATAGATATTTGTGTAAAATTTTGGGGATTTTTCGATCCTTTCTAGGTCTTTCTTTTTCTTCCTCTTCTTGTTTCTTTTCTGTATTCTTAAAAATAATAAAACGTATATTATTGTTTGTCCTCTCGTTGCGAAGAAGACAAGTGGCGGTTACTCTTAACTTTCGGAAATTGGAAATAAGGAGAAAATCTTGACGAGACGTTCTTCATCTAACGTTTTAGATGAAAACTAATGCTTTCGTGTGGCTCGTTTCTTTTCCTTCTAACCGTCAAGAATGTATATTTTCTCTCTCTTTCTCTCCCCTTTCCCTATTTCTCTTTCCCTCTCCCTCTTTTGCTCTTTCTCTAACATAACTTCTTTAATATGAAGCATATTTGAGTCACGGCAAATGTTGAATATTAATTTGAAATCTAACAATGACTTTCTGGAATAATATTGCGCGCACGCGCAAGGAAAGAATAGAAAGGGAAAAAGAGAAAGAGAGAGAGGGAGAGAGAGAAAGAGAAACTTGACATTTTCCTTTCTTTTTTTTTTTATAAACGTGACACACGCATATATATATAGCTTTCTTCATTTTGCAGTAGAATAAAATTGTTCTCAACCGTTCATAACCGTTTTGCGAAAGAGTATGTAAGTGCGAACGAACTACATAAATTCCGGAGGACGATTTTTCGTTTCTCTCTCTCTCTCTCTCTCTCTCTCTCTCTCTCTCTGTTTCTATTTATCTGTCTATTTATGTTTCTATTTTTCTACGTATCTGTATACATGCAACCCTTTTATAACGCGGTTAGTAATTAATATTAACGGTCTTATGAGAAATTATGAAGAATACTATTTAGACGAATGCATTTTACGTTACATGATGAAAACCGTGTTATAAGATACATACTTCAAAACCATAGAAAAATTGGGATATTATTTCATGTGAAAATTTGATAACGAGAATTTGAAACGAAACTGTGAGCAGAGCATTTGCAGGATTCCACTAAATGAAATTAAAATTTATTTAACTTGTATATTTTGTCAAAACTCCTTTAAAATAATATTTATCGAATTTTTGTGCAGTAACATGAACCCAATATTCCAAAATATTAACATCGATAATAATACAAAGCAAAAACAAGAACATGTTTTCTTATCTTTTTCCGTCACTTCGTGTAAAGTTTTGAAATGATTTCTTTTTAAAAAGAGGAAAGATGTAGAAAGAATATGGGAAACGAAATAATAAATTTATTATGTTAACGTTTATTTCCGACAGAAAACGGATAGCATCGTCTAAGGTTCATTTTGAAAACATTTTTACTTTCCGTCTCCGTATATGTGAATGCGCGCGCGTGTAATACACTATATATATATATATATATATATATATATATATATATATATATATATATGCTATAAATATGTATAACACACACGAACACAATACTAAAAAGGAAAGTATAACGTTCATAAATATACATATATCGCAGAAGTGTGATCTTACAGTTCATTATCTCTCATTGACCTTGACCTAGGCTTACGATATAAATATAACCGGTCCTTATCGCCTTGACCTACTCACAAAAAAACTCACTCACGTGGTACTTTCGGTTATACGATACTTATGAATGTTTCTCGAGAGAGATTATCGAGCTTGAAAGTGATCCACGTTTCAAAAAAGAAAAAAGGAAAAAACACTTTCAAACCACGATATTTGTGATATTAGAATTGAGAATCGTTTCTAATACCTATAAAAGAGACTTTTAACAGTAAATTAAAAAAAAAAATAGACAAAAGAGAAAAAACTGCATAAATACTCTTTGAAAACTCGTCCTTTATGAATATTCAATGTGAGAGATTAGTTGAATCTAAATATGCAAAAGGTGATGATTAGACTGTTAGAAAAATAAGCTGTCGTAGCAAGGAAAAGAAAAAGTTATGGAGTATAGTCGATAAGACGTACTTCTTTTTTTCTTTTTTCCTCTTTCTCTCTCTCTCTTTTTTGTTTCTTCCGATTATAAATACAACGATTATTTTTTTCCGATGTCGAAAAAAAATTAGAAACACGTTGTTGTTTAATAAATGCAGTAAATTGTATTTTAGAAAATATTGTGTCTTAACGATTGCGGTTTTTTTCAATTAAAACTATTTATTTTTTACTTTAAATTAGAAATAGAATTGAATCAAATTTAATTTCTTTAATTTTAAATAAGAAACAATAGTATTGTTCATATACCTATGTGTATATAAACAGTAATAGTACGTTGTATTTTAGAAAATATTATGCAATGATTATTTCCTACAAAAACTTCCTTTTTTATTTTTTATTCTCTCTTTTTTATTTTACTCTCTTTTAAGATCGAAAGCGAAGATTTTTTGTTCTACGATCTCTCTAGAGATCAACCGACTTTATTTGTCGTAAAACTACGACAAATAGTACGATCGTTTGTTCGTTTAGTGCTCGTAAGAAATGCATCGATGTTATGAATTTGATTGCAAAATAAAAGGAAATAAAAGTTGTAGATAAATTCGATTAATTTTGATTGTCAAAAGGGGAAAAGACGGAAGGAAATACAAGAGGAATTGCAAATATCATTTTTTCATTGGTTTCTCATTTTTCTTTTCTTTTTTTCTTTTTGATAATTGATTTCTTTTCTCCTCTTTTTTCGTTCACGTTCAACAAAGATATATTAAACGGTCGAAGCTCAATTTCTGTTCGATGAAATTCTTCCTGCTTCGAGAAAACGATAGAAGGTTTCTAACAAATACCTTCGATGGAAAGGAATCGATGTAAGAAAACGTAGTGCTTGCGAGGCTTAAGTTCTCGAATAATGCGTTTAGTCTTGGAGCCTAGAAAGCTCATTACCGGCCACGATCGTCTAATCTCGGGAGAAGGGTGAGAAGAAGGGTGCTTTGATACTATGGGGTTAAATGCACCTTCGGTCTCGTTTTCAAACTTGTTTGAACGAGAGGGAGGGAGAGAGAGAGAGAGAGAGAGAGAGAACGAAAGAAACGTTTTTCTGCTGTTAGTTTTGCCTCGTCTTATGCTAACATAAAAAGAAGTACATATATTTATACTAGTATCTATAAAAACTATACAGTATTGAGTACACTATCAATATTTTTGTTATGATGAAGATAAAATATTTTCTAAATTTGTTAATTCTTTATGACCTAATTTTTCCTTCTGTCTAATAATACAAATTATGTAATGTGAAACTTTTAATATAAATTACTATAATAGTATAGTATAATATATTAATATAATAATATTATATAAATAGTAAAATATTATGTATACAGCATAGATATATCATAGCATATACATATATAGTAAGTTAAATCACGTTACAAAAAGTTCACTTTATTCCGTTAATTCGTACACATAAAATCGACGAACGAAATGAAAACGAAAAAAAATTAGAATAAAGAAAAATAAAGAAAGAGAAACTAGAGTCGTCAAAATGTTTCAATGATTCGACGTTAATTAATACCAGGTTAAGATTATCGATTGCGACACAGCAACAAGTGGTCCTTTGTCGAAACGAGGAAAAAAGCGATAAATCCCTTTAAAAGACTTCTTTGTTTTCGAATCGTTGTAAAAAAAATGATATATCCAGAGAGTTCATTTTATTTCGTTAGGAAATATTTTACCAAAAATATATCTACGTATTATATTTGTATATAGACATGTATACACATAAGCATTAATTTTCGTTTTTAATAATATAGTATCTCGAAATAGTTTTTTTTTCTTCTTTTGTTACAAAAATAATTATGTTATAAGAAACAAAGAAAAGTACATATGTTAAGCTTGCGCATTCTATTGTGAGATGATGACACACAGAGCTTTTGTTTTTCAACTATTACATCTAATTCTTTTTTTATTATTTTATTTTTTATTTTATTTTCTTTTATTTTATATTATTTTATAAAATAGAATCGCAGAAATATATGTATTCTATTCACGCATTTAACTTTTAAATTTACAGCATAGAATATTGCCGGACGAAAATAATACGAGAGTGGGAAGTTAGCTCTTCGCTTGAATTTGTACTCAATGGTCGAACTGTGTTGTTCAATTTGCACGGAAAAAATTGAACTGTGCGGGCTGTCAACGGATATATACGTGTTTATATGTATATATATTTGATCGTAAGTTCAATATAAATATATTTTACGATACAAGAAAAAAAAAAAAAGGAATGTTTTGAAGCAACGATACTCTTGGCAACGGAAATGCAACTGCAGCGACCGTTTCGATATTTATCGAGAATTGGAACTCGACATTATATGAGCCACTCATTTGAGTATCGTTCTGTGTGTGTGTGTGTGTGTGTGTGTGTATGTATGTATGTATGTGTATGTACACGTTTATTCGTAGAAGAATGTTATTCATACGAAATTTAAAAACGTGACACAGCATGCATATATGAGTATATATATGTATGTGTGGCAAATGTAAAGTATCATAAATTATGTGACAGCATGCATATATGTATATGTGTATATATAATATTTGTGATAGTATATATTTGTTATTGTGATAGTACGTAATATATATATATATATATTTAGAAATATGTATACAGATTATTTAGAAATATATATACAGATTATTTATCTATACATATATAGATAAAACTTTTTTATAATGGATTTATATAAACTTATAAATTATAATGAACGTATAACTTCATATAAGGATATATTTAAATAATTCTTTTTTATTACATACAGTTGAAAACGATCACTTATGAAATGATTTCAAAGATAATCGAAGATAATCGCGTGTAACAAACGTGTCGTGAATCACTTTCCACCTTCTTATTCTCGATCACGTTCTTCTGATCGCCTCTCGAAGCAGGAAGAAAATATTTATTCATACGTATATACATACATATGTATGTAAGGTGTGAATCCTACGCACGATGTATACGTAATGAGCCTATATACATGATCATATATATGTTCAGTGTAAACAAAAAGGATACTACAAATCAAAATCGATATATAAGCTGTTAAGAGAGAACAGAAAATAAGGAGAGGGAAGAGAGAGAGAGAGAGAGAGAGAGAGAGAGATTTGCTTTCATTTTGTAAAATTGCGACGAGAATAATTGCCATTTTTCAGATACGAGAAAATTGCTCGTAAAAAAAACAGAGAGAGAGAGAGAGAGAGAGAGAAAGAAAAGGAAATGACTGATTAATCTTATGTAAAAGGAAATCAACGAGACGTTTTATCGTATACGGATACACATATACACACGTACATATATATATATATATATATATATATATATATATGTATCAACTACCTTGTGAAATCTACTCGACTAAATTGAAATACGAAAGACAACCCGAAGCTTCTTCTTCGAGCTTGAAAAGGTTAAAAACGTCGAGGACGATCGTATATCGCATTAAATATCCTTGGAAAGTAGAAAGAGATGTTTCGTTAAGCGATTGAAAAGTTACACGCTCATTGAAACAGTTTATACATATGGGAATAATATAAAAAAAAAAAGAAGAAGAAGAAGGAAAAGGAAAGGAACGGGAATAAAAAATGAAGGAAAAGAAGAAGGAAAAAGTAAAGAGACCTTATTTTATTGGAACTGAATAGCATCGTTAGTTATACTTCCATATGAATATTCTACTTTTCGTCGAAGAAAGAACGATCGATGGAAGAATATGTTTATGTACGCGTATCTTTTTATTTACTAAGAAGAATATAGGATTTATACTTTCTAAATAAATTCTCAATCTGATACTTTTCCTTATTTTTCTATTGTCTTGCTTTTACTCTCTTATTTCGTATTTTATTTTGTTTTGTTATTCTCTTCTTTTTCTCTTTTCTTTTCTTTCTATTGCTTTTCTCTTCTTTTCTTTTCTACATTTTTTTATATATACGTGTATAGTAGGTGGATGTTCGAGTAGGCGATATAATATAGTTCACGATTTTTATGGGAACATTAAAACTTCATTTCTATTTTTGTTATCACTTCGAAAAAGATAATAATCGAATTATTGCTAAAAGATCAATATAATATAATAATCAAAATAAAATATAAAAATACTGTATTATATGCATTCGGTTTATACTGTCGATATTGATATGTCTTTTATACAAAACGTGTTTTTATTTAAATATATAAATAATGTTTCATTTGACTAATTGATGACTTCGATGATTTATATATATATATATATATATTTGTATATTTTATATCTAAACAAAAAGAGATATATATTTTATTGAACAGATATATCTTAAAAAATTTATTTTATAAAACGTGTATGTCTAAAGATTATATATATTAACGAAGTTAGCACATATTTATAATGTTGGAAATAATTCGATAAGACTCGTTAAGCTATCTTTAATTATTATCACGGTTAAAAAAAAATAAAGTTAGTTATATTTTCCTATTATTACAATCGATTTTGTCTCTCGGATTACTTCTTTAACGCGGGAATATCCTTTAACGCGATTAAAAATGTAAATATATAGATACGTAAGGTATATATCTAAAAATTGAGAAAATGGATTTAATAAATATTACGTTTTAAGCTTGATATCGATTAAAAATATCGCGTTCTTATTTTAAATCGAGTGAATGGAAAGAACGGAGATTTTACGTAAATCTTTATATATTATCGTTGGTTTTTTGTTTGTTTGTTTATGTCTTTTTTCTTTCTTTTATTTTTATTCGATAAACGCGTTTATCCCTTTCAAACGTATAAAAATAGATCAGCTTGGTTATTCCATGAGCCAAATTAAGGATTATCCGCATGGAATTCATTGAGCTAAAAGTTTGAACTTTGAAATTCCGTTCTACCAATTCTGACAGCCAATTAGAATGATGACGTATATGTCAATTCTATTACGAAACCGAAAGAAAAAAGATATTTAAATGGAGATTGGTATTGACCATGTAGCTGAGAATAACTTCATTATATTATTATTACTATTATTATTATTATTTTTATTTTCATTATTATTAATATTAGTTTGTATTATTGTTATCGTCTGGTATTCTTTTGTTACTTTTTATACAAATAACTCGAAACGAAACATTCAAAAAAGTATTTCGGATTAAAATCAAAGTAATATCTATTTGAAAAAAAATAAATAAATATAAATAAAACTATCCATCAAAATACATTAATTATGTTTTACATTTCTCGTTGCTTGATTCTCATACTTAACTCATTGCATTTAAAATTGAAGTGAAAATAATAACGGTTAAAAAAAAAAGGAATCAATAAAACTATCCGTGAAATGTATTTTTCTTCAATTCCCGCACCTATTTGAGAAAATATGCATACATCTATTCAAAATGATGTAAATATTTTATTAAACGAAATCTTTTATTAAAAATTAATTAGTGCAATTGAGGAAATCAGTGCAAGAAAGTTGTTACTTTAGTTTTATTAAAAGTAATATTTCAATAGAAACTTCATTATTAAGACTGATAATTGTTTTATTAATATGATAGTGTATCTATTTTTGGGAACATGCTTTTTTTTGTATACTTAAATTTGAATTGAATTGAAAAGAGGTAAATTAAAAAGAAAAAATACATAAAATAAAAATAAAAAATAAATTTTAAGAGAAACTGTTCGCATATTAACAAATATTTTACTTGGTAGAAAAAAATTTTGTTCGCGTAAAGTTATAATTTAACGACACCAAAGGATATTAGAATTACTAAAAATCTCATTTCTTCAATATTTTCTAGCACCCTCTTTTAAACTAAACTCCACGATTAATGATGACACTACTATTAGCGTTTTTTTTTTTTTTTTTTGTTTAATGGCGATAGTCATGAAACGGAAGACGCCGATTCACGTATCCCGTCAATAATGTGTTAATATCAATGATGAAAATTCCATTCACGCGTCTAGATTAGAAAATCAAATCGTTCAAGCTATCAAAGATGGTGGGGTCTCGCGACAAACGAGAAAACACAAGGTGAATTTAAATGTCACGCAGCGTGTTATTTAAAAAAAGAAGAAAATCAGGGTAAATAACAACTATTTTTTAAAATAACCTTGACCGATCGAATAATCCAGTTTATATACATCGTTCATTTTGTTTCTTTTTATTTCTTTATTTTTTATTTCTTGTTCTTCTTCTTCGAAAAAATGTCGTAAAGATCCGAAGAGATTCTCGTAAGAAACGAGGAAACAAGTGCGAGGTTGACGATGAAACGAAGCACCCTCGCGTAAAAAAGAAAAAGAAATCAAAGAGAAGTTCATATGTCGAAATTATTGTCGGTTGCAGATGGTAAAGGCGTAGCAGTCGCTATCGTCGGTGGTCGATTCGTAGTGTCGCAGCGTTCCTCTTCGCTTCTTCTCGGCTTAGCGATTGCGGCCCCGGAGAGGTGTTGTGCTGACCCATCTGAAGCAACTGCAGACTAGAATCAAAAAAGAAAGAGAGAGAGAGAGAGAGAGAGAGAGAGAGAGAGAAAGAGAGAGAAAGATAGGAAGTGGAACGTGTATCCGAGGGTGTTTCGTAGGGAAGGGCAGGACGCGTGACTTGTGGTGGGTGGTGGGGTAGGGGAGGGGAACCAGAAGAAAGAGCAGGAGAAAGAGAGAGAGAGAGAGAGAAAAGATAACACAAAAAGAAAAGAGGCAACAAAAAAGCAGATCGTCCAATGTAAAAATCGACAGAAAGAGAAAAAGAGAGGGGGGGGGGGAGAGAGAGAAAAGCAGAGAAAAAGTGAAAGGAAAAGAAAAAAGAGAAGTCGCTGATGTCCTCCAGGAGCAGGAAGCTCCCGTTAACACCATCACCACCACCACCATCGTCGCCACCAGCATCTCCACCACCACCACCGCCACCACCATAGCCGCCATAACCATCATATCAATATCCGGTGTTATCAAGAACACCATTATCAACGGCAATAGTATTACATCTTCGTCGTCCTCATCGTCATCATCAAGGAAACATCTATGAAAAGGAAGACGGACGCTAACATCCGTCATTCTGTCCTTTACCATCAACCCTTTTGAAAGTTCTTATTAAATCATACATGATAATACACGACCTCTTCTTCGATTCTTCTTGTACTACCACCTCTGCCAGAGTGTACGAGACGTTTAGATCGACACAACTCTGAATGTCTTCGCACATACAAAAGTCGTGCGTGGTGAGGACACAGGTTCAATATCTTTTTGCCATTTATTTCTTCGTTCATTAATTTATTTTTCTTTTCTTTCTTTATTTCTTTTTTCTTTCTTTCTTCCTTCCTTCCTTTCTTTCTTTCTTTCTTTCTTTCTTTCTTTCTTTCTTCCTTTCTTTCTTTCTTTCTTTCTTTCTTTCTTTCTTTCTTTCTTTCTTTCTTTCTTTTGCGTTTGTCTTTATTATCCTTTTTTATACATATGTATGTATGTATCTACACTCTTTACAGATTCACAAATTTCCTCTCGGTAAGATCCGATCCTTCATCTTACAATTTTTTCGTTTAATAGCCAAACAAAATAGTTAACTTTTCTTATTTCACTTCCGACGTGCCTCCTTCCTTCTTTTTTCCTTTCCTTCTTTTCTTCCTCTCTTCCTCCCTCCCTCCCTTCCTTCTTTTCTTCCTTCCTTCCTTCTTCTTCTTCGTACACATCGTGATTCGGTCGTTGTCCTTCTTCTACAACTTCTATGCCAGATATAACGTTTGCGTGATGGATTGTGTGTACGAATGGAACTCTCATTGCATAAACCAACTCGGTCGTTGATTCAAGCATATTCGCGATTTTCTCGAAACTATGATAAAACATGCCCTTCCTACTTGTTTGTTATTTTTTGTTTTCGTTTCTTTTTCTCTTTTATTTTTTACATGGAACATTTTCTATTGGATAATATTGGAAGTTTCGTCAGAATATTTACGATCGTCGATAGAGAGAAAGAGAGAGAGAGAGAGAGAGAGAGAGAGAGAGAGAGAGAGAGAGAGAGAGAGAGAGAGAGAGAGAGAGAGAGAAAATAAATCATAATTAAGACGTTTTAATATTATCGTCGAGAAGACATAGACGTCACGAACTTTTAAATTACTTTTTCTAAACTTTGACAATTTTCCTGAATGATGAGAGTTCTACATAAATAAAAGGAAGATTGTTCTGTGTTAAACGCGTATTACTAGGATCAAATAATGTTTATCTCTAACATTTGCATGTTTGTTTTAAAATTTATTACAATTAATTTGTTAGAAATTTTATAAATTTATATATAAAAAATTTTTTTATTTTATCGTAACATTTCATTTTTATAAAAAAGGAAAAAGATAATATTTTATTATTTATATCGTATATTTATAAATTTAAACTTTATACATATTCTTTTCATAGATTTCTATAGATTTTTATCTAGATAAATTGTTAATTATTTTTTAATTTTTTATAATTTTTTTCTCGAAGGTAATGAGATAAGACAAGTAACATTCTAATCGATCATGGAAATCCATTTGTCATTTCAATTGTCTCGGTAATATAAATGTGAAACAGATCTATATAATATAGATATATCAACTCTGTTGTATAACAGAGTGATGACTTTTATTACGAGAAAAAATGACAAAGTAATCCTTCAGACGGATTTCATCGTAGGAGCCTTTTCTATGCGAAATATAAGAAATCTTACATGCATATGTTTGTAGTAAATGCGCAAAAAAAGAAAAAGAAATATATATATATATATATATATTTCGTTGTTCCTTCTTTGTTTTCCGTCACGCAAGTTAATTTCGCATTCGATCTCTCTGGAGAGATGCCTGTTCCTTGGAGAAATGCCAAAATAATGTTCTACTGCGTTATAATGAGAAAAAGATAGAGAGAGAGTGAGAGAGAGAGAGAGAGAGAGAGAGAGAGAGAGAGAGAGAGAGAGAGAGAGAGAAATGAAATATGTAAATATTAAGAAAAGAAAAAAGCATATTAATTGTTCTCTATATCACAAACAACGAGTTTTCGAAATTATTAGTTACAATAATATATAATAATAAATAATTATTTTCGATTGTGTAATAAAATATTGGAAAACATTTATCGAAGAAAATGATTAAAAATTTTATTAGAAATTTCGAGGGTGATTGGGATGAGTTGGGGTGAATTGGGTTAGGTTGAAGAAGGGGTGAAACAGAAGGGATTAATATCGTCCTCTTTTCGTTACACATTTACAACATTAATTCTGCAACAAGCTTTAAAAGCATTGAATGTAATGGTAGGACGAAAGACACACATGGATGGTTAGGAGCATTATATATAAATACAGTGGAACAAAACTACTCGCATTATTGGATTAAATGGGGAAACTAAGTCATTGGCCAATTACACATACATGGTTCTCTCTCTTTCTCTCTCTCTCTTTCTTTCTCTCTCTCTTTCTTTCTTTCTCTATTGAATTTTTTCGTAGATTTAACATCTCGTGAAACGTTTAAATATACATACTATGCAGTTGCCAATTAGAGATTAAAGAGAATTCGTTAACTATGTACAATTATATCTACCTTGATGACTTTACTTTACGTAATATTCGTTAACTTTCTGAATCCAATCAGCGCGTGAGTTAATTCGGATGTTAAGAGAGAAAGAGAGAGGGTGAGGGAGAGAGAAAGAAAAAGCGATAAAGATAGATATTCTATGCTTTTTTTTTATGAAAGAATCAAGGGAAAATACGAATTGGTATTTAGCCAATGAATGTAAAGCGGTGAGTCCAAGCACGAAATTCATCTCGTTTCACCGATATTTGCGGTCGAAGCGCGAAAAGCGTAGGGGAGAGGAGGTGAAGGAAAGGAAAAGGGTAAAGGGTAGGGAAAGGGAGGGGCGGGGGTTGGTTTAGTTTGGTTTGGTTCGATCGAATCGGCATACACGTTGTTCCCTCACGCGCAAACCACATTTTCGACTATCGACGTTGTATTAGCTAACTTCGAAAGGATTAATTTCCTTAGCGTGTAATTAATCGTTACACCCGAGAATTATCATCGCGATGTATTGTCCTTAATGAACGAACGAACGGACGAACGAACGGACGAACGAACGAGAAAACGATTTTTGTTTCGATTTTCTCGAAATTTGAAAAGCTCATTCAACAAGCTCATTTCTTTGTCCCTTTATAAATGTAATTAAATTAATGAGTTATAAATATTGATTGATTTTTTGCAAGAAAAATTCGTTTGACGTTGTGTGCTTGTGTATTTCATTTATCACTTATTCTCCTTCTTTCGCTTCTTCTTGTAGTTCTTCTATTTCTTCTTCTGCTTCTTCTACTTCTTCTATTTCTATTTCTACTTCTTCTGCTTCTTCTTTCTTTTAATTAATTAATGAAGTAATAGCGGACATTTAACGATATTATTTAATACTCAACGAAGCTATACGGTATCTTTCGTAAACATCATTGCCGAGAGAACGTTTCTTTGAAGTTGTCTTAGACAGAAGTGCTCGCTCGCTCGACACGAAAATCGTGCTGCTTGGCTCGTTATTGAATAACAGTAAATATCTATTCGATTATTTGAAGCAAATATAAAAAGATAAGACATAGAAGATATAAAGTCGATAACTAAATGTTTCTTTATGATATAATCTTTATTGGGGATATTCTTAAAATACAATTTCTTCTTTTTCTTCTTCTTCCTGCTCTTCTTCCTCTTCTTCTTATTATTGTTTTTCTTCGTTTGGTGTCTCTGATCAAGCGAATTATTACATGACCCCGTCAATTTTCAGGGGCTTGAAGCGACATTGAGTGACAGCAAAAAGAAGTACGGCGACAAGGTGAATGCACTTTTGTCTGCCTGGGAGCATGTCACCAATTTCATTCCTGGGGCAACGCCAGAGGCCACCCAGTCTCTCATAGAATGGGCTCACAAGTGAGTTAAATATTAAAAAAAATAAATTTCCTTTGCCGTTAACGTTATTTTTACGTCGATTCGTCCGTCATTATTTTATACTCGAAATGTTTTCATAGATCATATAGCCATGTACCTACATGTACATATATATATATATATTTTTTTTTTTTTATAGACATACATTAAAACTGGTATTGCGCGGGGAGTGGCCAAAGTTGTCACCCGCCACGAAGACGCACCTCAGCGTAACATTACAGAGGTGCGCGTCTCACCTGGTGCAACACCCCGCTGCACTCAGGTGTACCGCCTTGATAGCTCTAGTGCACAATCCATGGACGCATCCTGCTCTCGACAGCATACTTAACGGACAACCGGATTCCGAACATGAAGAAGGTAACGCTCTTTATTTCTTTCTTACTTTCTTTCTTTCTTTCTTTCTTTCTTTCTTTCTTTCTTTCTTTTTTCTTTGTTTGTTTGTTTGTTTGTTTGTTTGTTTGTTTCTTTCGTTTCGTTTCGTTTCGTTTCGTTTCTATTTTTATTTATTTATGTTTTTCTTCTCCCTTCACGAATGAAAGATTCATCGATCATAAAAGATCAAGTCATTAACTCGTTTTAAAACATCTTTTCTTCGTTTAATCATTTCGTTACGGTAGAATAGTTCACAACAGAACGCCATTGCTGAACCGAAATTCTTTCCCATAAGTGTTTATTTTTCACACGGATAGTCTCTTTGATGTTTACTACGTACGCCCATGGAAAATTTCTTTGCTAATAAAAATTAAAATCATTATAATAAATAGAAAGGAGGAATATCAGGCCAACGAGTAATATGTTATGAATAAAACATTGATATAGGTATAGACCAATTCATATTTTGGTTATTTTAGTAAATGTTTTTTATATTAAACAACTATAGTCACTCATAGTAGAGAAAAGTTTGATTTTCACAAAAGAGAAATTAAATTAAAAGCTATCTCTTTCTTTCTTTTCCATCTCTCTTTCTATTTTTTAGAATTTTGCTGTTCGGAAAAGGGCGAGTTGCTGACGATGAGACTGAAAATACTTTGCGAGGACCGCTGCGAGGACATAGCGGTGAACCTCGCCGCAGCGTGTATACGCTCCCTTAGAAGAAGCGACCGATTAAGATCGCTTTCAGATTCCCATCACATTCATTACATGATTGACGTATATATTGTCCTCCTGTACAAATTGAAACGCACGCAAGATATTTTCGCTCAAGTGAGTATATATCTGCTATATCCGCGAGATATTTTATTATAATATGAATTAAATTAATTAAACGAATATATAAAAATCAATATTCAAATTAGTCCCTTTCTATTTCTATTTCTTTTTGTTCATTTTCATTTTATTTTCATTCGTTAAATATACTCTTTATTCTTACTATTAATTAATAAGAGAGTATTATTATCGAGGTTGATAACGATAAAATTATTCGTTTCAGCTAAAATTAATGGACCTTAATGATGGACTCGAATTAGTACAGAGACTTAGCGGAGAAAGACCAACTAAATATGGAACAGCCCGTGTATGGAGAAATTCTATAAAAGCTGCGGAATTGGTAGCTCAGTATCTTGTAACCGCCGGGATGGTACGACCGGTATCAGAAACCGGTGCGAATATTTTGGAACAAATTTTTAATTCCTGGGCATTGTTACATTCAAAATTGAAAGATATCACGCCGACCTTACCTGGGATGATTAGAAAATTAATAGAACCCGCCGAAAGTGCTCAGCATATATATATATTCTGTGCTGTGCTTATCAAGCATGTGAGTACAATACTTAACGATTCATTTTTACATCCGTTAATCAGATTTGAAGAAGAACAAGGACACTTTATTATTTTTAGCTTATTTAATTTTACTACCATAAGCGAAAAGAAGTAGTTCTCCGATAATTATGATTTTAGTAGTTACAAAAGTAAACCTTACGAATCTTTTATTGCAGTTTGGCGACAGTATAAAACCATTGGTAATCGAGTTATATATAAGGGCGTTAACGACTGATATGAACGAGTTGGAGAGTCAAAAGGCAAAATCGGACAAAGAGAAAGTACGAGAAACGGCTAAACGTTTGAGCACACAATTTCTCAAATTGGCCGACGTAGTTGGTAGCAATATCGGTATAGCGAGAGAATGCGTCCTAACGGCATTTTCTTTGCATCCTACCAGAGCTTGTTACGACAGGATAAAGGATATTGCGATAGCCTGTGGGAAAACGAAGCAAGATGATGGTTCGTTGAACGATGTCGTCGAAAACGAGAAACTTCCAAATACGTCGGCGAACGATCATTCGACCGCGTCGATAACAAAAAGTGAAAAGACTGTCTCGGAAAGGGGCGGAATTTCGATATCACGCAATGGTAGCATCCTAGAATCCTTATCGTCGTCGTCCTCCACCGCTACCACCAACGGCAACACCATCACCACCAATGCCGCCGCTACCACAAGTATTACCTCTACCTCTACATCCAGTTCCATTCCCACAACATATTCTTCCTCATCATTAGTCGCGACCATAGCTTCGTCGTCCTTGACGAGTACGATAATGACGATCGCAGCACCAACTGCAGTGACGAAAAAGGCCATAGATTTTCAGAACGGCCAAGTATCAAAAACCTTCGAGCGTACGGATCAACTGTTGAAAAGTATGTTGACGGCTTCGCGAAAAAGTAACGATAGCGTGCCCCTCAACGATAAGTGTCTGTTACATTCGAAGAGAAATTCCACTAGCGATGGCCCATTGGGAGAGCTCTGTTTCAATTGCGGCGAATTCACCGGCGACGAAACACCAAATAGCAAATCCCCCGAGGCATGCACCACTGCGGAGAACGTGGAAAGGACGTTGGACGCTTTGATCTTGATAAAGGGAGAGGCTGTTACGGGATCGGCGAATTACGACGAGAAGTCTGTACCAAATCAAGTTCTTGATGCTGAGAAACTTGGGCTTTCGCCACAGTTATGCGACGATTTGTCGGTAGTTCTCAGCAGTCCGAGGTATCACATGCTTAGTTGGGTGTTGGATTGGAAAGAATTGAACAATTTGTGTGAGAGGTATTTAGAAAATGCGGAAGAGATGCGGAATACGAACAAGGAGTTGAAGTATCTCAATATTGACTACTCGCAGTTCAAAGATTGGCCGTCGGAAGATGACACGAAGGATGTATTTTTTGGTATTGAAAAGGGCTACGAACAGTGGGTCGATTTGCCGTCCGATGGCTCGGAGCAATTTGGTAGTTTCCAACCAGCAGGAGGCTACAAAAGATCTTCGACGAGACGAAGTTTGGACGATACGACTACTACGGATTCGGACAGTGGAAGTGTATTGCGCGTTCGAAGGACAGGAAGGCAACGCAAAGTTCATAGGCTTGAATCCTCCGAAAGCGATTATGACAGCACGGAACGTAAACCAAAACATTTTAGGAATCGTGCTAGCTCTGTCTCCGACTCGGATAGTAACACGCAAGATAGCCAAACCGATAGTCTCGGTAGTGACGGTTGTAGATTAGAAACCAAAAAGAAATCTAGCAAATCTTCTAATAAGGAAATCAGTAAGAAGCGAGTCAAGCCATCGAAATTAACCGTCGATTCTGTTTCGCATTTTCACATGTTGGTTAACGAAAACGTCAGGCATACTTCTTCTCACGAGGACGCAAGTAGTTCCGACGTGAGTACCAACGACATAATAACTCTATTTTCCGCTGATATGGATGAAAGCAAACGAGAGACGATCAAAGGGTCTACTTATACCGCAGCAGCGCCATTAATAATAACTGAAAGAAGAAGCGATCCTGCGGTATTGAAATCTTTGCGAATGTTTAGGCCACAAAATGCAAAAAAGCCGACGAGGATAGCGCAGATATTACAAAAAAATTTGCTTAATAAAAGCAAAGACAATAAGTTAAACGAAGAGTCCAGTAGCGTAGCCAAATTTGCGCCGATGCTGAGTACGTTGAATTTAAGTCCAAAGATCGTTTTGACCAGAGCGGATGAAATTGATAGGAAATTAGTTCGTTCGAAAAAGCAACAGCGGCTTAGTACCGGTGATATCACTAGCGAACTGATTAATATACAAAAGACCATGCCCTTCTCACCTAACAAGAACGTAATGACTACGTTTCAAAAACAAAAGAACTGTACTGGCAATAATTCAAGTAAAACTGATTTAGTAGGTACCGTAGATAGTCGAGATTTAAGCTCCGTTAAATCTAATTTGGGTAAGAACAAATTTGATATACTTGCGAAGGCGGTAAGAGACTCGGATATATTAGCAAAAAATGTACCAGGTTTGAATTCCTTAGATATGATGGTACCACCGAGGGTTCGATCAACCGTAAACGTTGTACAACTATCTCGAAACATTCCACAGAGCCCTAATTCAGGTTCTACCAACAGCGGCAATACACCTCCAAGACCGAACAGAACGCCAAGCGTAGCTGGAAGTATTCAGTTACCTGGTACGCCATCTTCCGGTGGTCACGACAGCGGTGTCGGGATGAGCCCAGCCGGTCAAACGCCGCCACCAAGGTCATCCGCTTTGCCCGACATAGGCGAGGAGGCTAATCAGCCACCGGACACATCTTCGACGACCCCAACGAACACGATTCATTTCGAGTCAGATACTGCGACTTCAAGAACGACGGTGGCTATGCGACGTGGTAGTCAACATCAGTCGCCAAAAAAATCTCCCTCGCCTTGTTCGGCAGCGACAACGACCACAACTGTAACGACTACGACGACGACATCGTCCTCGTCATCGCCGTCTTCAACGGTCGTACCATCTTCTTCGATCGGATCCGAACAATTACAAATAGTTTGCAAACCCGACGGTACTTACCAACTGGCTTCGGTCAATCCCAACGTACTGACGAATCAAAGGAATGTTCTTACTTTGCAGAACTTGGATGAGGGAAACGTTGGAAATTTTTCCCGACAGACGCAACGTAACGCGGAAGTAACCAATAACTCCAGCAATAGGAATACCTACGACAGATTGTCGTCCGTGAAGGTATCCTCGCAATCAGGTCAAAATACAGGCTTGCCAAAGTTTCAACAAGCATTCGGTAGAACGATTTATACATTATCGACGGATACGAGTAGCGGAACGGTTACTACGACAGAGTCACTTGTTCAATCTACGTCTACGCAAAAGACAACAAATCTTTCAAAAGCTGTACAAACATCGGTACCTAACACACAGCAGACTAATTCGGCGACAGGTATCAACGTACAGTCAATAACCAACATTCCTAATCTGCAATTATCTGCTGGTAGACAAATATTGAATATCGTTCAAAGTTCAAGCGCTAACGCAAACACGGGAACCAACTTAAATACGAATCAAACGTTGACGCAGCTTGTACAAAGCGTGCAAAACGCTTCCCCTGGTGTAATATATACGCACAAAATACCAGTTACGATATCAACCACGAATCCTAGCCAGTTGAACATCATACCAACGATATCTCACGCCAATTCTATACCAACAGGTAGAACGCCGGTAGTAAAATTGAATATTATTCGTACCGCTGCTCCTTTAAGACCACAAAATCTTACTGGTACGATACAGGCTGTACTTGCGACTCCTAGATTGCAACAACAAACTCAACAAAACGTAAGAGCCGACAACTTATTGAGTTCTCCGATAGAGGTACCGAATCAAGTGAGTTCGACGACTTTGGAACAGTTACGAGAATTTGAAAGTGTTTTGGAACAAGTTAAGGAAAGGAGTACCATACAACCTCAGTCGCATCAATCTCTATCATCTACGACAACTACTACCGTACAAACGCAAACAACAACGCAATCGAATAAGCAGCAACAACAACAGCAGCAGCAGCAGCAGCAGCAGCAGCAGCAGCAACAGCAGCAGCAGCAGCAGCAGCAGCAGCAGCAGCAACAACAACAACAACAACAACAACAACAACAACAACAACAACAACAACAACAACAACAACAACAAACGTCACAACAGCAGCAGTCGCAGCAACAACAAGTATCCGTTAGCGCGCTTGCTCAACAGCTTTTGATGCCAACGCAATCAAGTAGCAACAATGAGTTCTCCGGTAACGGTAACAACGCTACGTTTCAACAGGAC
Source organism: Vespula pensylvanica (assembly GCF_014466175.1). NCBI lineage: Eukaryota > Metazoa > Arthropoda > Insecta > Hymenoptera > Vespidae > Vespula > Vespula pensylvanica. The sequence continues at coordinate 2,865,218 of NC_057694.1, forward strand.
GTCTTTCCACAAAAAGTTTCGCTTGCTTATGTAAATCAAAACACGGCAAGTGGCACTACCAAGGTATCAAATTCGTCGCCGGTAGTTGTGACAAGTTATTGCCAACCGGTAGCCTCGCCGGCGTTAAGTGTTACTTCCCAAAGTTCGTCGAGCCCGTGCGTAACTCCAGCGCCCGCTCCGATTCCTTCGGCTGGTAAAACACCGCCAACTCCGCCTTCTTCGAAGACAGTTAAGAAATCTACTCCTAAAACTGTGAAAACAAGTGCGACGAATACGGCTAAGGCTTCGCCTATACCGAAACCTCAACAAAAGCCGCAGGAGGACGAACAGACGGCCCAAAGGATTTATGCCATTTTAGACGAATACGCGGAACAGTTAAGAAATTCGCCAGATCTTAATAACAAACCTGCCCCGAGAAGAAGATCCAATCCGCCAACAAATCCGGGTCAATCCTCGAAGAGGAAAAAATCTAGCTCGAGTAAGACAAAACCGGCGGGACAGCAAACATCGGAATTAAGTCCGAGTACGGATGATCTTGGGAGGACAATGGGTAGCGAAGATTCTTCCAGTGGAATCGTACACATTCAAGATAGTCCTGCAGGCTTCATGACCACCGAAGAACAATCGAACATAACGAACGATACGAATGCCGAAATACGTAATCTGACCAACGATTCTAGCGACGGCGTCGAGTTGAACGTTAAAAGGCGCAATCTCATATTTGCCGAGCCTGGTACTGGTCAACCAAGAGCTGTCATCGTTCAGGAAGCTTTACAAACTAGCTCTGTCAGCGTTAGCGAAGCTATTGCTTCGGTAACAGGAAAAGTAGGAAGTACGGCCGTTTTGGTACCAGGTACAAATTATATTTTGCCAATGAATTTAATGAAAAGTGGTCAACAGTTTACGATAGTATCGAGTGGATCGAAGTTCCTTGCTACTGTGCCAGCGACGGTCAGAGCTACCGGTAATACCGGCGTATCTAACGCACTGGTACTGCAATCTTTTCTAAATCAAGCTGGTAAAATAATTTCTCAGCCTGCACAAGTGAAACAAGTTAAGATACCAACATTACAGACCTTATCGGGCAGTCAATCGTTAAATACTACGCAAAATGTTCAAAATGCTTCTGTCGTTATTCCACAAACGGCAACTAGTAATCAATTTTCAGGGGAATCTGTAAACGAGAAAAGTAATATTATAAGTGATATCAACGCGTCGAAATCCGACGTAACCGCTTCTGCAGGTGCTACGGAATCAGCGACGAGTACTATTGTGGTTAATAAGACTAATCCAACTATTGGTTTGATTCAACGAAATCTTAACGAGATATCAGAAAATCAACAGATTTGTAGTGTAATTACGAGTAATCCAAATTTGGCCTTACAGAGTACGAGATTGTTTAACTCTTCTATGCATAAGATAACAACGCCCACGGGATTGAAAACTGAAAACGTGGTGTGTCTGGCGCCAACAGGAACAATTTCTCATTCGACTGAAAAGAAATCATCGCAGGATAATCAGACGCATAATGAAAAATCGGTATCTATTCAGACAGCAGCAACGATTGCTTTAGCTTTTGCTACACAGTCGACAGATCCTTTAATAAATGGTAGTCAGCAACAACAAAAGGATATCAAGGAATCTTCTTCCGACATAATATCCGACGCCAAGATAATTTCACCTAAAACAGTCAAGAGAAAAATGGAGGATGCTGTGAGCATGCAGGAAATCGTGCCTAGAAATTTAATCGCCACGAATTCGGTTGTTTGCTCCAACATCGTTACGTCGTTGCAAAATAATACAAAGATCGGTAAGATTCTAACGAATAGATTGCCGTGAATAATTAATTAATTAATTGATAATTTGATTGGCTTCTTTTTGGAATGGATCTTTTTATCGCTTGATTCATTCGTTTGTTTGTTTACAGATTCCATGTCCACTATTGCCTCTAGCAATAAAGATTCATCGAATATCGAAAATTCAACGCAATATTTAGTGACAGGTGGTCCTAGTAGTTCGGACAGTCAGGGATCTCCGGTTCAGCAGTCTAACGAATCGGACGTGTCTTGTAAAATTGGTAACGGTTTGTTGTATGGAAACGCAAGGTTACAAGAGGCATGGGAGCCAGAAGGAAAGGTATCT